>NC_056749.1:617346237-617474980 GCF_019279795.1 Protopterus annectens
GGGCACCTGCAGCAAATGGAGAGACCTTAAAGGTTCCTCACAAAGAAAATTCAGGATCTTCAGCACATCTTAAATGGACTGAAATCACTGTCACTATACTCTGTATGTAGACTAATCATAGGTGACTTGTGCCTTGTATACAGAGCAACCTTTGATCCTTTCTTGATGGAAATGTTGCATGTTAGTAAGTCAAATGGCACACGATTCACTCGCTCTAGGGACCTTAACCTAGCATGTGACATCAATGTGATTTGCTAGAGAGAAGCACATGTCTCCCAGAGGTTGCCTGTCCTCTGGAATAAACTTCCAAAACAGGTTAAACAGAGCCCCTCTAACTTTTTTTAAGATTAACTTGGGCAATTGGATGAGAAATCGCAAATTCACCCCAGGGTTTTACCTGTATCACTCCTGGATAGGGACAGTCTGTGCTGGTTTAGATCCACTTATAACATAGACCTTATCTCTAGATCCTTAAGAGAACAAGGGTTAAACTTGGCTAGGCTTGTAAGAGCCCTAGGGCCATTAGCCTAGTAACCTACTATGAGCCTATGAATCAGTGAAGGTGACTTTGCCTTAATAATGACCTGTGTGGATATAGTTTTGAAAAAATTATTGTTTTTTTTTTTCAAAGATGAATACCACAGAATAAGAGAGTGGCTGTGGGGGCAGTCTTAGCCCCCATGTTTGCCAGGCAGTGTCAGGAAACTCATTTTATTTTTCCGTCAAGATTTAATACACACTGTGACGCCCTTACCACTGCCAGCAGTGGGGGTTGTACACAATGCAAGGATGACAAGTACGCACACAGTAAAGTGAAATTTTCCTTAAGAGCGCACACAGATCACAGTCAGTCTGGGGATGCTTTCTCCAGATCTCCAATAAGACTCCCCACTGGTACAGCTATAGGGTTGAGATCTCAGCTGAGTGGCCAAGCTAAGCTCTCCAGCATGCTCTCTGTCTAACCAGTGCTTCGTGTCCCTGTCCAAGTAGCTCACACGCACGCACACACACACAATTTATACACAAACCTGGGAAAGGCTGGCACAGGTTTACTAGCTATGCACCCTTCTGCCCAGACTATAACACAGTCCCAACTGCCACCAGCCACTACTTGACAGCTACTTAAGGCCGTTAAGAAAGGGTGTCCAATCCTTCTGTGTAATGTTACTAGTAATCCAAATGCAAGGTTTTTTGAGTGGTATGTACAGTGTCACTAAATAGATAATAATCTAAGACCTTAAATATGTCTCAAATATCAGCAACAAAGATAAGTTTAAATATATTTATTAATAAATAAAAGAATAGGACAGTGCTCAGTAAATCCAACACAGTTACTTCAGCGTTCAAAATCACAGGGAATATTTAAAACAGCATTGCAGGACAGTCTCATATAAATACAGAAAACATCTAAACTATTCCTAACTATATGCCCTAAAAAATTAACTTGCACAAGGCAAGTGCAGATGGTGATGATGAGTTAATGTTCTCAGGTCAAAGACAAAATACAAAATGCCCAGTCGCACTCTTGGAGAGCTCTTAAATTGACATCAAATATTACTGCTGGATTAGCTTGGATGAGATCACTTTTTGTCACCTGACTTCATTTCCCAGACTAAACCCTCTTTTGTCAGAAAATAACAGAATTTAGCATCCTGTGTGAAAACACATAGCCTTCAGATATTTGCAACTGCTGAAAGACATAAAGCAATAAAACACTTTTACATTTTAAACCTAGCAATTACTTCTCTTTCAAGACAGTACCAAACCTTGTAGCTATTGTCTGCTACACAGAAACTGAGAGAACATTTATAGCACAATCATAAAACAATTTAATTTCAACTTATGTTCTTGATGTTATGCAAGTTATTCTGTGTGTTCTAGTTTCTACTGTTAAAAATATTTAGTCACCCAATTACAATAGTTTCTATACATTTTTGTTCTAAGCCAGCAGGGCACACTGTGGACACATCCTTGAAGCTCAGTACTGTGTAAACCCTGTTTAACATACACTTCTATACCAGTAGCTTAATACAGTTTTCTTACATTTGTGAGACAAGCATATGAATCAAGTTGATATTCACAAAATTGCATATGATTGTTTATAAAATTCCAGATAGCTGGGGCTGGCAGTGTGGCACGCACATTGACTGTTTAATTTTTTAGATGATATTTTTCTTATTGGGACAAGTACAAATTGCAGGAGTTTGAAGATTATGCTAATTTCACAACATCATTTCTGGAATATAGCATGGTCAGTAATAAGTTAATTTCTTACATGTTTAATAATAAAAAGTGTTAAATGTGGTAGGTATGACTCTAGTAGTTATAGGAAACCTACTTACTCTAATGGGTTTCTGTATTGTAGCAGTAGTTATTCCAAGAAGCAAAAGAACATTTTCTTTAAAGGCTAGATTGTAAGGCTTAGTAGATTAGTATCAGAAGATACCCAATTCTTAAAAGAACTCCAGATATTGAAAAATACATTTTTAGAAAGGGTCTACCCCCACCAAATGGTGAAAGTGGCAGAAGATGAAGTTGTTGGAGCAAGGCATATAAAAATTCTGCCACTTACAAAAATGACTGGTTCTTGTCAGAAAACAACCACTAGTAACAGTTCTAAGGGAAAATTAGAAGAGCAGACTTTCTGACACCGGGAATAGGCGCTGCTCAATGTGCCAAACTGTGCAAACATGGGTTTTTAAATAGAAAGATGAAAGGGATAGAAATAGCCCAAAATGACCAGTAAAAGTACAGATTCTGAGCTGAAACCACTCCCAGCAACAGGCTGCTCAAAGCTCACCACTCTCACTGAACAGAAAAGCTTCATTCTATCTTAGTAAGGTCTGAGCAATACAGAAACTACAAAACAGCCCAAAATTCAGCAAAATCTGAAAACTGGACTCCACTGGTTATAGAAAGCCAGGAAACGAGTAGAGAGAGAGGGCTTTTTTTTTCAAAAATTAAAACAGATACAGTAAAACAAATACTTATAAATGGCTATCGCTCTTCAGTGTGTAGCCCTCAACAGTTGAAAAACATGTACTGTCTGCACTTTGATCATTTTTATCAGAATTCAAAAAACAGTTCAAGTAAGTTGCAAAGTTAATAAAAACACTCGGAATAGTGTGGCTAGCAAAAATAATTTGGATAAATATCCTGTGTTTAAGGCTATTGGTATAAGACAACTGATTCACACTGATCGTTTGAATATATATATATTCCTGCTTAAAGAAATGTTTTTAGCAGGGCTGGATAGTGTACATTGTGACATGCACTGCAGTATGACTTCTCCAGGCCATTCCTAGAGCATTGACAGTGACCTTATGCAGGATTCCTTGAGTTTGCATACTGTGCTAGTTCAGCACACAATATTGGGTACTTCAGGTATTAAAAATTCCAAAAATTTGCATAAACATATATTGTAGAGGATCTCTGACCAATTAGAATATCAGTAACATGAGTGAAAGCAACACAAATACTCCTATATAAAAGTTTGCACTGAAAATTTCCCAGTTCAGACATTCTCTCACAGAACTGATTTCAGTCTAGATGACCTTGAACTTCACAGTAAAAGAAATGATCTTTATCAGATTGTCAGACTGAAGAGGAGAGAACTATATAGTATTGTTTGTAATACAAAAGCTAGCCACATTTTTGAAACTAGCATACCCTCCGGTAGTTGAGATGGCCCACAAGTTAATGCCAAAAATAAGTCCTCTAATTATACTAGGCATTTCATCATATGATATCAGTATTATAATGGTCATGATCTGGTGCTCTGTATGGCCAGGGATATTGGAAATGATTTAGTCTTGATTGGCTTTCTAGTCAGGATCACGGAGGCTTAGAGTAATATATTCATCAACAAACATAAGGTGATGGACCCAGTGATTAGGAAATGAATGAACTTTGGAATTATTTCTCATTTATGATTGCCCACCATTCTTTGTGTCGGTTACATTGACCATTAAAGTTTTGCGAAGGCATTCTTGGAAATCCTGTCCACTAGATAGCAAAATAAAGCAAGTGAAGCTGGGTAAACAAGGGAATGAGATTCGGTACTATAAGGGTCTAGCTCACCTAATATGTAAATCTTGTCAGATTAGAAAGAAGAAACTATCCTAAATGTGTTCCAGTGTTCAGAAAATGCCTCATAATTCAATTGTGTGGCACAAACTCTTTCATGCTATAATTAAAATATAGAATTAGCATATCAGATGAAATCCTAAGATAATGATGAGCAGTTGACAATTGGTACTCTAGCATTAGCACTGACTTCAACACCTTTAAGCAATTTATTTTTTATGTATTATTATTCTGTTGCAAAGGATGAAAAATACAGAGAGAGAGAGAATGCCAGCTAGAATACAATGGGTGTAGATGGCAAGTTATTTAAAATACATGTAATTTCCAAAGTCTTAATAACAATTTGAATTTGAAAACCTGTATGAAGATAAAGAAATAAAAGTTGAGCCTTATTTTTAGGATAACTATCTCCTAAACATTTTTTTTTATAATGTGGTCAAGTGATTAAACACTCGTGATTTTTATGAAGTGGGTGTGTTTTGAAAATCAGTCTGAAGAAGTGTCTGATGTTTTAAATAGTGTCTAGAGTACTAACATAACTGATTTATTAAATGTTGTCAGTCATAATGTATACTTATTTTATTCTACTTCTTTGGAAATTGTTTCATCTTTGCCTTTCATTAAACTTTTCATTTATTAAGTATTTGAAACCATTATTTTCTCCTTGATTTAGGAGAGGATCTTTCCAAGTGGAGTCCATTTGTCCTGTAGGTAATCTATACTGTGCATCTCTAGATTTATAAAGTTGTGTATGTGTGTGTGTTCAGGATATATATATATATATATATATATGACTCTGTGTGTGTATATATATATATATATATATATATATATATATATATATATATATATATATATATATATATATATACCCACACACAGCATCAGTCACTGGTGAAGATACTGTAAGTATCCTGAACACCAGAATACTTCAACTTTTCCAGGAGTTAAGATTCTGAGGACAGTCAAATGTTATTTCTAGTTGACTTTCTATTCATCTAAATGTATATGCAGCCTTTATAGTGCTTGCATGCCAGTGGCCAGATTTTCACATTGAGGTTTAACTGGAAAAAGCAGAGTTTTATTATTCTTACATTCACTGTATTTAAGCAAGGGATAACAGATGTTCATCTTTGGTAACAATTCTGATGAATAGCTATGACATTACCTAACTTGTTAGCCTTTCGCTTGCACTGCATCTTGGAACCACATTGCTCTTCATATTGAATATTTGTTCTGGAAGAGTGAAGACTCTATTAATAACAATAACTAATCTTTCTTCAGGATATGATGATGAAAGTGAGTGCTGGAGATGACCCTTCTATTCCATAAAATATTTAATTCAAGGAGTGGCAGTGCATTTGGAATCCATTAGTCAAACTCGCCCATGTTTGATATTTTTATTCTTCCACTTAGAGCTAAGAAGTTAGGTATTTCTCTGCTGTATTTTCTTACTAAGATATTTTGTCCTGAATTAACTGATTCTGCTTATTTATATATTGACAACATTCCTGAATTAACTGATTCTGCTTATGTATATATTGACAACATTCCTGTGTACTCCTTGGGCGTATATCCATGAAAGCTGCATAACAGACATGCCATTACTGTGTTCTTGAATTACCAGAATTCTAATCTCTTCATAGTTTATAGCAGACATAACTTTAAGTTTTTAATTAATGTATTTAAATCTTGTATTATCCTGAATTTCAATCAAATAAGTTTTTCTGTACTACCATCTCTGTCGTCCTCAACTGTAACCTAACCCTTTAAACTTTTATGTCCTTTGTAGGCTTTATCATCACATAATTGCTGGTGGATGATAATTGATTTATGTGTCTCTTTCTGTGGTTTTACTTAATGCAACAAAGTTGCTTTTGAACATCGATGTGATCTATTTTTCACTTTTATACCACACTTCCCTTTTTTTCTGAAACAATATGCAGTTTTAGTTAAGTTATCCAACTGTGACATTCATCTGTTGAATGATTTTTTTTTTTGGGGGGGTGAATATATTCATCTATTCTCTGGCAATCTGGGTGGCTGCCTCTGCCCAAATGTATACCAAGAGACTCCTAGCAGCCTGGGAGAAAACCTTTGTGCTAGATTTAAATCCTTGCACTTTGTGTACAGTTATTATAGATGGTTGGATGACATTTTCATTTTATGGAGGGATGCTTTATTAAACTTTGGAGAATTTGTGAATTTTATTAATATGACTACCTCTTTTTTTTTTTTTTGTGGAAATTTAGATTTAACTGTGCAGTTAAGAATTAAAGCCTCAAAAAATCAGTTTTATCAAGGATATGCAAACAAGTGCTGTAAACAGTTTTTAGAGCCCACACTATCAAATTCCAGTTTGGCATCTTCACAGCTGCCACCCTTACAAAAAAAATAGTAATCACTGATACCTTCACTCTTGAGATGGTAAACATAATTGAAATGTTTTTAGATGGAGATCACCCAGTTTACATTTTGGGAATGACAAGGCATAGAAATTTGGAAAACCGGTGAGACTTGAGTTCTTGATGATACAGAATGTTCTTTGATCAATAATGATACTCATATTAACGCTAAGAATGACAGTCTGGATAGATGTATGGTCATTAGGTTGCCGTTTTCTGCTGATGCTAAATACATTATGTTTGCAATATTAAGAAACTGTCATCTATCCTTGACTGATCAACTAAAGCTAAGTTGGGAATAGAACCTCTATTTGTTTATAGTAGAGGAAGGCATGTAAATCAATTGCTAGAATTTGATTTTGTTAGAGCTGTACCAAATAAATGGGTGACAAAAGGTTATAAATGCCATAAATATATCGTTGATGTACCCAATAATTCTGTAAGTGGTTACAATAAGTCTGTTGGCTGTCTTGGCCATCATAATTGTAAAATAATATGGGTGGTATATTTAGCAATGTTTTATCCTGTAATATATACTATGCAGGCAAAACTGAGAAGCAGCTTTGTTGCAGGATCTGTACTTGCTTGTCCCAGTTGCAATGCATTTTTTTGATCTGGTAATAGCAGAGGTGGAGTGCTGGAAAACAAATAGTACAAAAATACTGTGCAATTATGAATAGATGCTATGGATATCCCAACTTCTGTATAAACAGCTCTAGTACACTAAAGTTGATATTTGCAAACTTGTAATTATTTATTTTTATTGATTACTTTATTCAGTTGATTTTATTGTAATATATTCTATGTAACTACAAGCAGTGAATGGTGGTGTGTTTTTTTTTTTTAATTTGGATCATTAAATCAACTGCTTAATTTTGGCTTGATCATGTGAGTACTTTTTGTTTATTTTACAGTTTTGTTTACTAGATTCTGGTGAAGTCTTAGAATACTTAAAACATGAAAATGCTTAATCTTTTGCATTAAAGTATCCTCTGGCTACACATAGTGTGTGTCTGATTTTTTTTATTACGTTTTTCAAGTGTGGCCATGCTGTGGTTCCATGCATTGATCTTTCATTTGTGTGTGTGTTGTGTGTGTGTGTGTGTGTGTGTGTGTGTGTGTGTGTGTGTGTGTGTGTGTGGACACTGGACACTGCACAATCTATCTATATATGCATATATGGATCCCATTTGATCCAGAGAATTTACATTTCATCGAAATGTAAATTTGCGACCTTGCGCAAAAGTGCATTTTTTTGAAAACGCACTTTCATATAAAAGAAGTAAAAACATGCAGTTTGCATGTAAAGTTGTACATCAATGTTTAGTTTTGATGTACAACTAAGCAAAGTATTGCTGAGATCATGGTACAGTGGGGATAAGGGAATATTCCCTTTTCCCCACTGTAGTGCGATCTCGGAGTGAGAATATTAAAGTATGGGGTGGCCCCCCTGCATAATTGTGTTTAGTGTTTTTTTTTTTTTTTTGCACTTTCCTGTAAGTGTGGTAGCGAATTTACGTTTCGATGAAACATAAATTCGCTAGATCAAAGTAGATCCATATATATATATACACACACACACACACACACACACACACACACACACACACACACACACACACACACACACACATTCTTCGGTCTACTTCTAAATTTCAAAGTTTCAAAACATTGAAATTCTTATGGTTGAGACCAAAAGATCAAGTTTTGAAACTTTGAAATGTAAAAAACCAAAACATTTTTTTTTATTTGTTTTTGCAGTGGGCCAAGCCCCTACACCTCTTGTTAATTAAATATACCAACTCCGAGATCCCACTACAGTTAGGAAAATGGTAAATATACCATCCTGCACTGTACATTGATCTATATTTAAATTGTTTGAAGTTTCAAAACTTCAGTCTTATGGTCCTGACCATAAGAAATTCAAAGTTTTGAAACTTTGAAATCTAGACATTGACCCATACTGTATATGTGTGCGTGCATGTGTGGTTGTCTGTATACTTGGGTAACCGACAACTTTTTGAACCCAAAAAGAAGTCAGCAAAACTCGCAGAAAATCATCTGCTTGAGCATACTGGCTTTGTTTATAAGGGGATTTGCCCTTCTCCACTGTAATATAATCTCAGAGTTCATAAATATAATTAACAGGGGAGTTGTTGGGGGAGCAGCTCCCACATGGGGGGGTGCAGTTCACTGTTGTGCATTTTATTTGGTATTGTCCGTTTACCATTTCTGCTCAGTAAGTCCATGTTCAGTATGTTGCTCTTTCAAATAAGCAACATGCACACATATACCTATAGCTCTATCTATTTGACTAGATAGAAATATAAGTATATGGGTGCTCATTGTAAATTTAGTGTGCATATATTCGAATTCTGTATTATTGACCTGCGTTGGTTGACATATGCAGAATGTCTATAGCTGTGGAAGATCAACAGTCTCTGGTTTAGGAGATTTGCCCTTTCTTTAGGATTGCACAATCTTGGAGTGGTTGTATATAATTTGCAGAGGGGTTTGGGGTGCAGAGAGCAAAAATTACTAAATTTCCTTGCATTTTCCAAGGATTAGCCTTGGAGCTTGAGCTGTCAGCATAAGACAGTCACTATCCTTAGGGCCATTAACATGATTTATAGAGTAATAGTAGCAGTATTTAGTACCAGTGGTGGTAGTAGCAGTACCTGTGGTGATAGTACAAATGGTGTTGGTGGTGGTAGTAGTAATACCAGTAATACCAGTGGTAGCAGTAGTAGTACTACCGGTAGTGGTGGTAGTAGTAACAGTGGTGGTGATAGTACTAGATCAAATCTGTGTGTGTGTATATGTATGCAATAAGTGTGTGTGTGTGTGTGTATATATATATATATATATATATATATATATATATATATATATATATATATATATATATGTGTGTGTGTGTGTATGTATGTGTATAATATATATATATATATATATATATATATATATATATATATGTTCATGTATGTGCATAATATATATTAATATATATATATATATATATATATATATATATATATATACATACACACATTCATGTATGTGTATAATATATAAGGAAATCTATCTAACTTAACCTTTTATCTAAAATACATAATTTTGACTACACAAACTTTCTTTTCCTGTCTTTTATACTACAAAAATCAGTAATTCAGTGACTTTTTCCCCCCAGCAGTAGTACTGCTATTGAGTTAGGGAAGGAGTGTTTGAGATATGCATATGTGTGTATGTATAAATGTATGTACACATATCAATATTACATATAGGTATAAATACATATATATATATATAAAACAACCTTAAAACTGGTGATGAAGGAAACCATTGCATAAAAACTAAACACAAAGTTAATCTGCAGAAAAATTTCTAGCACTTGTATGTTAAATAAAGCACTCCTTTAATACAGAGATCAACAAACAAAGCAGGTAGTGTTTTGCCCTTAGAAAGTTTTTTTTAATTCTTAGAATCCAAATTAAAGTGACACCATTTAAAAACCCAAACCATTCATGATTTCAACTAATCCCAGGGTCAGTGTAGTTAAACCTAAATATAGTGTTATATGCCCTAATAAATATCTGCATTACAAAAATATGCATTTTTTAAAAAATACTTTATTAGAAAATACAGACACAGTCCTGTTGTACCAGTAACCATACTTTGAACAAAAAAGTATGGTATACTGCTGCCATCTTATATTATCACCTAGAAAATACAAGTTTCACAAATTAAAATTAAATCAACTCATGAAGCTTCATTTAAGACAGAGTATGTTAAAAAACCCAGATTAACAGTACATTTTTATTCTTTATAACCTAAACTTTTATGCTCTTGAGTCGTAGCCATGTGTGTTGCCACTATTATGTTCTCTGTACCAATAAATGAGAATAGCTTCTTTCAATTAATGTTAAAATTAGGCATTCCTTTCTCTTTACATCTTATATTACTCATATGTAGTGATATCCTCTATTTGCACAAGTAATGTTTGTCCTATATAAAATGCACCACACTGGCATCCTGCCATATGTACCAATCATTCTGTCGCACAATTAATAAATACCCTAATATCATACATATGTGTAGTATTATAAAATAATTAGTAGTATAGATCTTATTACATTGTGTACAGTTTCTGCAGGAGAAGCAGCATGCTGTGACATTCATTGACTTTTCAGCTGCCAGCACACTTCTTTTGAACCCTTACCAAATTTGAGCAACACTGTACCCTTTCCTGTAAGCCATTTTGCATCTTCCAAGATTCCACAAAAAAATTAAGTTTCTAATGAAATATTCCAATACTGATTTAAAAGCTCCTTGGCCTTAAACATTTTTAATGGGTATTACATCTAGCTAGCTGTTTCTCCTTCCCATTGCTTGGTTTATACTATAACTTCCATCTGCCTTGTATATTAAATGCATTTAAACCAGCTTCGACTCTTTGCAAATTATACTTGTTTAAAGTTGACTGCTTTTTCATTATGTCCATTTGATTATTATATTCATAATATGCATTACATATACACCTTAAGCTTAAAAGCTGGGCACGAAAAAAATTTTTGATCACGTGACAAGGGTAGCAGTTGGTAGGTGTTAATAAAACATTCGTGTGGGAAGAGTTTTATAAATTGAAGTAATGACCAAACCATCTATTAATTTGTTAATGGAAACCTCCAATAATTGGCTAACAAATCAGAGGTGTGGGTAAATCGTACATATTCAAATTAGTAACTAAGTCTTGATTTCATGTATATTTCTCTTCCACAATACCCTGCAATTGCCCATATACCTTCACCAAAGTTCCAAATAAACATTCACTGCTTGATTATAAACATATTTTAATTCTAAAGAGACTATAAATATGTCTTTGGGAATAGAGACAAATGTAGCCTCAAGTGCTGTGCCTCTCAATTGAAGATAACTTCTTCCAGAATAATACAAATATTGTTAAAATAATTCAAACAGAAATTGTGAAAACTCCTTGGTGTAAATTTGTGTGAGTTCCAAATATTTCACTGTTTCATCACATATTTATGGGATGTGGTGGTATATAAAGAGGAGGCATCCAGACAAACCTTGTAGGTGTTTGTATATAAATATCCTCCATAATTCCTGCAAATTCCATAGTATCTTTAATATGGGATGAGATACATGTATGTAGTGGTTTCAAACAAATTTCTGTAAAAGATGAAATAGCATCTGTTAAGGAACCAGTACTGCAATTAATGGCATGTCCAGTGTTGAGTTATTTGTAACTTATACATTTTTGGCACTAAATAAAAATGTTGTCTGCTGGGTCTTCAACTGTTAAATCCCATTGTAATCTAGATTATTATAGCAGTCCTATCCAACCATTTTGATGGACATCTCTCTATTTTAATTTGAAATGTCTAGTGGGATCTAAACTTAGTCTGTGATAAAACTGTACATAAGACACCTGTTTCTCAGCTTTGGAGTTAAATTCTTTCTGATCCCAGACCACTAACTCCCCAGCTTTGTTAGTCTTAGTAATATAATTTTTGCTGTTTCAAAGCATGACTTTTTTCTATTTTTAAATTATGGATATACATTTCTTTAAAAAAAGATGCGTTCTGTACCTAGCTGACGCACCACTTGTGAAATAACGTAAGAGCTGGGTGATGGGATTAAAATCTGTTTTTATGTCTAAAACTTTGTATTTGATTTTGTTCTAAATTTTCTTTAGGATGAAATTGAAACCAATATTTCAATTTTAATTGGTTTTAAAATGTTTTTAAATCCCACACCACAGATGAAAAAAGAACAAAAATTGCAGGCACAAAAATTTTTTAGGAAGGGTGAGCTCATGTTCACGTGATACATATGAAGAAATATTTACCACCAAATTATCAGTTTCAATTAATCTATAAACATTTAGTTCAGTTATTTCTTCACCATATACACATGATTTGGATAGTCCTTCTTTTATGTCTTTTTATGCTTTCTTTCTTCTCTCCTTCTAAGGAAAAAATATGATAATGACTCTCTTTATTTCCCATTTTGTTTACTGGGGAATTCTCTGTGAGGTCTATATCAATATCCACATAGGAAGAAATGTCAGTGTTTAAACTAGCACCAGATTCTTTATCAGAAACTTATTGAAAGTTATGTTTTCTTTTCTCTTAAGAATAGTAGTTCCCCCATTTCTAAACATTGACAGTCAACTGTCATGATTGCCATACCTTTTTCTAAAAGGATTTTGTTTAGATAGTCATTCACATCTCATTGTAATTTTTTGTTTCCATTGTGTTCCAATCATCTTAATTTTTTAATCGATTTTTTTTTATAATTATCCATTAAATGCCCAAACTGTGCTTCAGTGGAAAAAAAATAACAGTTTCTAAGCATTCTTGCATATTTATTCTGCAATGACAGCAAAAAGCCTTCATAATATCCAATAAGAGATTCCACAAAAAGCAAAGAAGCTGCTCCCTGAATAACCCTCCATTTAGCTGTAAAAGTCAAATTGTCAGTATCAACTCCAGGTTCCAAAAACTCCCAGACTTTTTGGAACCATATTCTCTTCATAATAATGTTTCAAACTTCTGGAATGCCATAATACAGAATTTACCCTTTTAAATGTTCATATGTGTGTTCTAGGCTAATGGCCCTGGAGAAAAAAAAAACAATTGCCCAGCCACCGTGCCACCTGATGTTAGTTCACAGTGCCCATATCCAGTAGAGCAACTGGAATGATCCCTGGAGTGAACTTTGTTACCCAGCCACTCGTCAATATTTCTCATGAAGAGGGCCAGCAAGGTGCTCTGCTTGACATGAATGGGAAGCTTATTCCAGAGCATGAGCAGTCTTTGCGAGATGAACCTGCCCCTCCAGCATGTTCTGTTAATTGTGTTAATGAGGTTGTGATCTCTGGAGCATGTGGTGCAGGGGGATTGGTATTTCTTTAGATGTAGCATTTCAAGTAGGGTTGGGTTGGACATGGCTGAAGTTTCTTGAGTCTGTCAGTGTAGGCCTAGGATCCTTTTTGTGAGGTACTTTTGTGCCCTCTCCAGCTGTTGTAGGTGTCTGGTCAGGTACATGCCAAATGGTGCATTATATTTGATGATTAGTCTGATGAGGGATGAGTAGAGAGGAATGGTGACCACTTTCTTCCTGGATGCAAAACCTTTGGTTATAAGATGTACCAAGTAGAAGGACTTTCTCACCACAGTGCCAATATGATGATCAAAGGTGAGGTGACTGTCGACCTGGGTGCCCAGATCTCTTATGGCCCCTTCAGTGTTCAGTGGGCTCCCATCAGTGTGGTAATTCATGGGAACTGAGTTTTTTCCAAAGAGGATGATAACTCATTTTTGGAGTTAAGCTTTAGGCCATGGTTTGACACCAGTCATTGGTCTCAGAGAGGCTCTTTTGTAGGATGTCTGCATCACTTGGGGAGTTAATGACTCCTAACTTGCAGTCATCAGTGAACTTGTTCAGACAGAGTCATTCTGTGTTGGCCTGGACTTCTGAGAAGTAGATGACAAACAGGAGAGGGCCCGGGACAGAGCCCTGTGAGACTCTACTCATGACTGATCGGCATTCTGACTTGGAATCTGCAACTTTCACTCTGTGGGCTCTGTCTGTGAGCTAGTTTGCAGCCCACCTAGTGATGCAAGGATTGATGCCTAGTTTGGTGAGTTTGTCAATGACACCTAAGTGAGTAATGATATAAAAGGCCTTGGCCAGGTCGAGGTAGGTTGCTTTACCCTCATCCACAGCATTGGTGACTGCCTCGAATAAGTCAGTGAGGTTCAGCAGGTAGGCTCTCCCCTTGACAAAGCCAAACTGTGTGGGGTCAAGAGTTTGGAGATGGCCTATATCTTTGTTAAGCAGGTCCATGATGATGTGCTCCATAGCTTTGCATACCAGACTTGTCAGGCTAATGGGGCAGTAGTTCCTAGGATCTATATTTGCTCGCCCCTTTATGGAGTGAGATGACTGTAGTGTGCCATTCATTACGGACATAGCCTGAGGTAAGGCTGTGATTGAACAGGGCACACAGATGTGGTGCCAGTTTGTTTTTAGCTCATGTAGGATGCAGCCAGGGGATATTATCAGGTCCCATGGATGCTGTATTCTTGGCTTTGGACAATGCAGCTTTTACCTGTGCCACAGAAATGGTGGGTACCAGGCTTTCTCCTGGTATTGTGATTAGGCCCTTTGAGGGGTAAAGTTGGCACTGTATCTTTCGGCCAGAATGTTGGCTATATCTTTTGGCTCAGTATAAGAGGTTCCATTGCGCAATAACTCAGAGCAAATCTGGGTATTGCCTTGGAGGTTTTTGATATTGCTGTTGAAGGCTTTTGGTTGGTTTTGGTGTCCGATGCAATTCTGCCTTCATAGCTGGCTTTTGAGGATTTGATAAGGATCTCAGTTTTTTTATGAGACTGATAAAGGAGGTTTTCCAGTCTTGTGACTTCATTATTTATTTATTTATTTATTTTTTTGCAACAGTTTCTTCCTTCTGTTGTAGAGTTTATTGATGGCTGGGGACCACCAGATTGGCTTCCTTTTTTTGCAGGAGAGCATCTTAGTTCTATTTGGTATGGCAAGGTTCATGCATTTGTGTACATGCTTGTGCAGTGCATTGGTGTATAATTTGACAGTTATGCAGCTATTTTCCATTGGCATGGGTGCAGAGAAGTGGGCCACCTCTGTATTAGGAGCCCAAAATCGGCTATAGATAATTTTTTCTAGGTGGCCAACTTAGCATGGGAAGTGAGTGGGATGATTTCCATGGTGATCAGTTTGTGGTCAGCTTTAATCAGGGAGTAATTGAATAAAGAGGTGGAGCAATGGTCTCCCGTGTTGGTGATAACCAGGTCGAGGATGTTGCTTCTCTAGTGGGGTCAGAATGAGCTGGTCCAGAGTATTGAAATTGATAAATTCCAGAAAACATTGGGCCTGTACATTGGTACTTGAATAGTTTTCCCCAGTTAATGAAAGGGTAGTTGAAGTCACCCAGTATGAGAGTATTTGGTTGGATCTTGATAGATTTCAGGGTGCTTAGGAAGTTGGAGTGAGAGTCTAGGGACATGTTTGGGGTTCTGTAGCAGGCTATGACTTGTATCGTCTTACCAAGTGTTAGTTGTGCCTGAAGTATCTTGGATGCATTATGCTGGGCTACCAGTTTAAAGGTGTGCATATCCTTTAAGAATATGGAGACACCACCTCCTTTGGAGCTTCCAGCCATATTCTGGGGTAAAAAGTATGGAATGAATTGTAGCCTGGAAGTGCAGGGGTGCTTTCTGCCGCTTTAAACTAGGTCTCTGTTACAGCACAGATGCCAACATTCTCCATTTTGAGGAGAGCTTTGAGTGAGTGCATCTTGAGATTTAGACTTCTAGCACTGACCAGCATGACCCTCAGATTGCAATTGTTTGTAGTCGTTACAGTGCAATTTTGGTCTTTGGAATACTGTCTAAAAAAGGCACTATAGGAGTGGCAAGAGCCTTAGCCAGTACCCAGAATTCCAGGTGTGACAGATGTTCATAGGTTTACAGGTGTACTAGGCAAACAGCAACAGGGGCCTTTTTAAGCCTAGCTTTGCATCCTAAATCTGACATTTGTTGCAAAATAGTTATATGAGATGCCACAAGAATCCATAACTTTTCTGTAACTCAGGGTTGTTGCAGTATAGAATAACGATCAGTATCATCCTTATCCATTTAAAAAATTATTTTATATGTGATATATATATATATATATATATATATATATATCGGTTACCTATCAAAACCTCTACTGTTCATAACATCTAAACTCAAAACATCAAGACCATAACATCTAAACTTCAAAACATCTAAAACTCCTAACATCGAATCTCAAAACATTGAAAACTACAAAGCAACTATAAATAACATGCCACACACTGTTTGCTATGTTTATGCAAGGGGCAAGCCCCCCTGCACCCCCATTGGGGGGTTCCACCCCCATACCCCCCGTAAATTAAATATACCAACTCCAAGGTCACACTACAGTGGAGTTAGGAAATTAACTTTTCCCCCACTGTAGTGCGACCTTGGAGTTGGTATATTTAATTTGCGAGGGATGTGGCGTGCAGGGGGGGCTCGCCCCCTTGTATAAGCATAGTAAAAACATTGTGGGATGTTATTTATAGTTGCTTTGTAGTTTTCATTGTTTTGAGATTCGATGTTATGAATTTTAGATTTTCTGAAGTTTAGATGTTATGGTCTTGATGTTTTGAGTTTAGCTGTTTTGAAGAGTAGATGTTTTAATAGGTAACCATATAATCGCCATCAACTTCCTTTTTGTTATGTACAAGGGGTTAGGGTGTCATATCATTAGTGACTTTGACCTAGAGTCTGTTTTCAAACAGCCATGTGGCTAGTGAGAAGGAAGGAGGGAATTCCATCCAACCTTTTGTATAAAATAAAGTATTTTTTGTTCATACATTTGAAAACAAATGCTACTTTACAGAGACCAGTTCCTTTAAACAGACCGATAGTTACAACCAAGTCCACACTGCCATGTTGTCCCCACATAAACTGGTATTTTTTTCTTTCAGTGGTACTTCCCTGAATTTCTGCAGCCCTCAGCTGACTCTGTTTTCCAGACGCTATACCTTCATGAGATGTTTCAGTCCCCAAGTGTCCCCCCTCCATTTCTTTCCACATCTGTTGCTTCCTTTATTGCAAGTAGTAGTCTGGCTTTCCCCCATCATGGCATGTGTGGAAATCCACTACTGCAATTCCCAGTCACCACAGCCTTCTATATCCCATGACAGGCACTTGGGGCACTATATCACACAACTATCCCCTGCTCTGATCTTTGGTTACAACTAACTTTGTCCATCTGAATCCCATTTCTGTTAGCCCATAATCTCCAGGCATAAATAAGTATTAGACCACAGCTATTGCCGGCACTAAGACTTCTGTTTTTTTTTTTCCTTGTCTACGTCTGCTGTATTGATGACCTTAGTAGCCTGCTGTGCTTCTGCTGTATATTTTACCTGCTAACATCAGAAATATCTGCTTTGTCATCTCCAGTGTTATCATAAAGTTCGGAGACAAATGGTGAAAATGTTGCTGAGAACACCATATGATGCAGCAGTGATACTGCTTTAACCTGTTTAGTTTCAAACTGTTTATCTTTTAATGGATTCTCACTTTTCAGTTCTCTCTATCTCTATCTCTATCTCCTTGTGATGAGACTATCTCCAGTTCAAATATTCTGCATCTTGCAGCTCAGCTGTTTTATTTCCTTCTCCTTTTCAAATTTCAGTGTGGCTCTGCTGTAATGCAAGACATTCACACAGCTGCATGTTTGGATATGTTTTCACTTCCTTACACAGATGCATAGTTTTGGTGTAGTTTAACAGGAAGAATTTCCTTTTCTAGTTTAACAGGAAGAATTTCCTTTTCTTGCTGCAGAAGGGTAATGCTACCACAGTTCTTATTGTTCTTTTAACCCCTTTTTTGAAATGTTTACACTTCTGGACAATCTTAAGAAGAACTTGCATCAGACACAAGTGGTGAGTCTGTTGGTTTAGATTCATGACTGAACTATATTCTATGTATACTTAAGTTTTTCTTAGGTTTGTCTTATCAGCGATGAGATCTGTAACTGTTCTATCATCACACCATGTACACTGGTCGGTGCTTTTCATTATTTATAGCTTTCTGATTCTGAATGTTGTTGCTCATCTGTCTATTAATCCTCTCTATTGACATCATGTTTAGTGAATTTGTTTTCCTTTTATCTGAAGAAATGCATTTCCTTTTGCAACCTGTTACAACAATATAATTTAGCTGTATCTGTTCAGTATGAAAAGAAGGGGATAGTAGGCTTTATTTTAACTCACTACTTGCTTCCCCTAAATGTTTGCCTTGGCTTTTATTTTCAGTTTCCATATTTTTACACATAGCAATCTAGCTGAGGAATAGCATTATTCTATTTATCCATGAAGCAGTATAACTTTCTATTTTCATTATGCAGCATACTGACAAGACCTTTATTCTTTTTGCATTTTTTTCTCCTGGATGTTTTGACTAACTGCATTTAAGTCATCTGTCATTGCATCTCTTTATTTTTAGTTACTTGCAGGTAAAATCCAGCTGTTGATTTTTTATTCATGCTCTCAGATTTATTTTGCTGGATAAGCTGAACCATTTTATTGATATATCCAAGGCTTTGTACATGATTCTTGACTTTGCTGCCAGTTTCTTGGAGTTTTGGCTTTAGTAACTGACACTCACCCTGCACATTCTGACACATTATGTTTAGCTCAATCACAGCATTGTTAACCATCTTCAGCTCATGCCACAATTTCTTCTCGCTCTCAAAGCATGCCATCCACATAATCTTAGGCCTGAAACTGACTACTACTATCAACTTCAAACACCAGTTTTGTTTGCTGCTTTCCCGGTTTACACACTGGCCTTTCTAACTTCTTTACAAATGTATCTGTTTGGCCTGTCATGGTCAACCAACAACTTTTTAAATACTTTTTATTTTCATTTTCATGAAGCATATTTTCTCAGTTTGCTGTTGCTACTATAGAGACAATGCCCTTGGCTGTCTTAGCATTTTTTAACATTCTGTAATTTAAAACTTAGATTGGTCACCATGACGGGAGAACAGATAGGAACACCTTGATCACTGCTGTAGTAGCATAAGCTACACAAGTTATATCCTGCATAGGATATAACCGCTTGCCATCTTCTGAACTTTCAGGTAACCATTCACATTCCCAACCATTAGGCCACTCAAGCTGAGTTAACTATAACAATATGTTTGGGTGCCCAGTCTTTCAGAGCTTTCCTGCTCCCAAAGAGAGGAGTCCCCTGTGGGCTTTTGAGGATTGACAGGTGGCTTGTGGTAAGTTCCCTTTGAATGTTTAAATTTACTTTCTCTTTGGAAAAGTATGTTCTAAGCTAGGAATGTGTGTGTTTTATTATTGAATTTCACATAACTTTGCTGTAGTTTAAAATGAGAGTGCACTTTTCATGTTTGACAGTTTAAAACTT
Organism: Protopterus annectens; assembly: GCF_019279795.1. Classification (NCBI taxonomy): domain Eukaryota; kingdom Metazoa; phylum Chordata; order Ceratodontiformes; family Protopteridae; genus Protopterus; species Protopterus annectens. Next base: position 617,365,751 of record NC_056749.1, read on the forward strand.
AATGTAAACATAATGGAACCATTTTTTCAGTGATTTAAATTACTTTTTGGATCTTTGGAGCTGTTAAAGTGTATTAGTGTTTTTCCTGTCCCTCCACAAAAGTGACTTTATACTATTTTTGAAATGTTACTGGCTTGTGCTGCTTAGTTCACCTGGGAAAGAGACACCATTTTCAGCGTGACCATGGTATACACTTGCCAGTCCCTTGGTTCGTCTTTTGTCCACCATCTTAAGAAAAAGGTAACTAAACAGCTTTGCCGTCAAACCAAGATAGGGATTTGCCTCACATGCAGGTGGGTGAGTCTGATGTGGCCAAAGCTGGTTCCTCAGATCACTCTTTTTCTCCCAAAAGTACCTCTGGTTTTGCCTATGCAGCCACTGTGGACTGGGGATTAGCCACATCCTCTGCAGTTGAAGCTGCTGTCAGTGGGCAAGGAATAGCTACTTGTGTTAGTATTGGGAAAATGGTCAGGGAAGGTGCCCCCCTTAGCCTATCCCCAGGAAACTTGCTGCTGCCGTGAAAGCCTTGTTTGTCCTAATTTTCCTGTCAAAAAAAAAATGAAAACTAAACGTATATCTTCTCCTGCTGCATTTTCACTGGAGAAGAGTAGTTTATTAAGTCTGGCTAAGGGTCTTGTACAAGCTATTGACCTCTTTTATGAGATGGTTACTGATAAGAGAAGAAAGGATTCCTCTTTTCCTGGAGAGATTCAGAAGATTGAATGTGGAGAGAAAATGTATCGGCCATATCACATTAATCTGTGAAGATCATGCATCTCAGGGAAGACCACAGTGAGATGGATAATTTGGCATATATTTGAGACTATTTCCAGAATGCTATAGATTTACTCAATCTAGTTGCTGCCAAACATTTTGTTAACTCTAATCCTTCTCTTGCAAAGAAGGATAGTAAAACGATTAAAGTTTGTGGGGGGGGGGGTTTGCTTCAGCAACTTGTATTTAGATTTTTGAACTGTCTGGCCTGTATGTTAAAGTTTATTCTCACAAAGTGTGAAAGTATGAGGAATGTTTTTTTATACAATTCCTTCCTGTTGGGGAAAGATCTACTTTGTGTGGTTTACTTTCTTCCATTTCTTTTTTTTTTTCACATTTGTATTTATTGAAAATTTAACAACAAAACAATATATAACAGAAGTATTATAAAACAAATATATCTAAAATAATAATAAACAACTAAAATAATTATTTACAATGGTGTCTACTAAAAAACAAAGCTTTTTTAAAACAAAAAAAGAAATGTGATATGGGTAGTTGTTAATTATTAAAGTCTGTTTATCCAGCAGTTCTTTGAATTTCATTCATATATAAAGAGATGATTCTAGATGTTCTTGTTTTGATTGTGATAAGTTCAAGATGACAACCCTCAGTTGCCAGGTGTGTACAAATTCCTTCATAGTAGGAGTAGTCTGATGCTTCCAGTTCTTGGTGATGACTTTTATTGCTAATGTTAAGATATTCCATAAAAGATGATATTTTATTTTCATGACACAAGTGAGAATATATGTATTAAATAAAATAAGAGATTTAAGCATAAATGTATCATTAAAAACAGAAAGTAAATGAGAATTCATATTATCCCAATATGTTTTAAGTGTCATACAATCATAAAACTTGTGCTGCCAGCCAGCTTTAACATTTAGTTTTATATCTCCAGCATCCTATGTCTTTTATACTTCATATCATATGTGGCATGATAAAGGTTCTGTGTAAGAACCTCCAAGAGAATATCCTCCACCTATGTGATGAAGTAGTTTGTTTTGAAGATCAGAATATTAGTTTTTATCATCTTCAATTGGAGAATTATTAACAAGTCTAAAATAGTCCCAGTAGGTTTCTCTGTACCATACTATTGAGTTCTCAAGTACCTTATATATTTTAGATAGTCCCTGTCTAATTACATTCTGCTGCAATAAAATAAAGAATAAATCATTAAATGTGGGGAAATAATTCTAACTGTTGGTTGAATTAAATTAATTGTATAATAAACTGTCTACAGTTTTGAATTTCTTGCCATGTCTTTACTTAACTCAAACCTCTTAATGATATGGTCAATATTTTGTAGTGTCCATTGTCTAGTAATCATTATGGTTAACTTAAGTGTATTAATATTATTTTGAGTATAGGAAATTGGTAATACAAAGAAAATCCATGCTTTATATTCAGGATTCCAGAAAGTTACATTTTTAAAGGAGGTTATTATCATATTATTATAATAAGAGTTTATAAGAGTTAACCGGTTTATTTTTGTTTTTTGTAAAATAATCTTTTACTAAGCAATGACATTTATTAGTAGCAATTTAAGTATGAAATGATTTTGGTAAATTATTGGATTTACCCCAAATATCACAATGAATATCTTTCCATTTGGCGTTATGATTGTTATTTAACCATGACATTATTGTATTAATGGAGGATAAGGAATATAATTATAAATCTGGAAAACCAATACCATCTGATGTCAAGTCTCCTAATGTGGTGGTTTAAAGCCAATCTAGGCTTATTAGGGAACCACAAAAATCTCAAATAAAGAATTGTACTCTTTATATATTTTTTGGGAGTAGGAAGAATAAAGATTGTATTATATACAGAATTTTAGGAAGGATAATAATTTTAATTAAGGTTAGTCTCTCTTCCATCATGAAAAAAATGTATTCCATTTGTTAAGAATTTATTTTATGGAATTTGTTGTTATAATTAAAGGTTGTTATATCTTTGATATTATCAAAAAAGATGATCCTAAGTAAGTGTTTTTACTATTTTTCAGAATTTATCAATTTTATTAATAATATAATTAACAAGTAGTATTTTAGTCTTATTGTCATTAAAGCTGAGTCCTAATTTCTTCTGTAATGTTTCTGTTACTTGGAATATTGCAATAAGAGAAAAATTGCAATAATTCAAAGCGAGTAGGATATAATTTGTAAATAATTGGGGGGTTAAATCATTATTGGTATGTGTTTAATGTTTTTATTTGATTTTATATAATTTGTAAAAGGTTTTATAGCTAGAGCAAAAAGTAATGGGGAAAAGGGACAAGCCTGTTTAGTACCTTTAGTGATCATGATTGATTTGGGAAATATATGAGCGTATCTTAATGTATGCAAAAGAGTTTTCATAAAGGAGTTTTATTGATTATAAGAAATTATTTGAAAAAGTGCATTCCTCCAGTACTAATAATTGCCCCCAATTAACTGTCAGATGCACTATTGATATCTAGACTAACCAAAGGTAGCTCTTTTTTGAATTATTAGTATAACCAATTATTGATAGTATTCTCGTGATATTATATTAGGTGTTCATTATAAACCCAGTCTGATCAATGTTTATTAACACTGGAATAAATTGTTTTATTCTTGAGGCATAGATTGCCATGAATATTTTATAATCTATATTTAATAATGAAATTGGTCTATATGAAGAACATTGTATTGAGTCCATGTCAGGTTTTAAAACTGGGGATATTAAGGTATATTTCCAGGATGGTGGTACCTTTTGTAAGTCCTTTAACTATTTAAAATACCTCTGGTAAAATAGTGAATGCATCATTTTGTCAACATTTATTTGTAGTTGAGGTATTATGCTATCATTTCCATGTGCCTTCTTGGGTTTTCATTTATTAATTTGAATTTTGAGTTCAGACATTGATATAGGCCTATCAGTTTTTTTTTATTTGACCCTGTAACAGTCAATTTAGTATATTTTTATAAATGTTTTAATTAGTCTTGTGTATCCATTATTGGTTTGTGTTGATTAATCTTATTAATATGAGATCTGAAAACCATTCCATTTCAGTAACCGTTTTACTACTAGAGGCCTTTACTTCTTTGATGCGGTGAGATTTAATCATTTTTGTTGTACTATCCTATTTATACATGGGTTTAGGATTTATGGAATAATTAGTTAATTTAATATTTTTTAAATTTTTCATAGTTTTATGTTATAAAATTTCTAAGTATGTATTGTTTAAGCTATTTATTTAATCTATTTCCTTTTTGACTATCTAATTTTAATTTATCAATTTTCTCCTGTAAAATCATACATTCGTTGTCCCATTGTTTCTTTTTTGTGCATACTAACTTGTAATTTTGCCAAATAGGTATGCATTTAAAGAGTCCCATACAAAAATCTTTGAGGTGTTGCTTGTATGAACAATAAAAGTTTGAATGTCTTAATTAAAGAAATGCTTAGTCTTTCATATTGGTTATATATGCAGGAATCTTTTTAATTTGGATCTTATTACTGGAATTCAATATAAATTCAAATGTTATCACATTATGATCCGAATATGGGCAAGAGACTACTTTAACATTATCTATTCTACTGGTGATCTCATTTGAAGCATATACTCTATCTATTCATAATTGTGTCCCATACCTGTGTGAAAAATGTGTAAAGAAGATAGAGTCTGATACTAACAACTCGTATATCTCTTGTATTATATAGATCAGTGAGCTCCATCAAAACCTTGATTGAGGAAGGTTTCTTCTTTTTACAGCTATTGTTGGTATCCTTATCAGATATAATTTAACTGAAGTCACTTGCAAAAATAATGTTTCCCTTTGATATTCGTATTATTTCCCCCACCTGTTGTTTAACTGCTTGTATTCCTAATCCAGGTATCCAATAGACATTAATAAAACTAAATAGTGCCCTTTGAACCTCTAGTCATTGAACAAAACATACCTTTTTCATTACTAAATGTATTCAGAATTTTAAGTAGAGGCAAAGAATTTTTCCATAAAATAGCCAGCCCTCTTCTCTTTTGTTTATAATGAGAGCTAGTTAATACAAAATAGTGTTTATTATTAAGTCTGTCCTAAACTTCTTTTATTAAGGGTATTTCCTGTAAAAAAGTTAACTTTGGAATGAAATATAAACTACCCATTTTATAACCATTATTTAATCTGTTCATATTAATTGATATGCATTTCAAGCTGGTCATACTGCTGAAATATGAAAAAGTAAATAAGTATTACATATAATACCCACATACATTTGTAAATAATATGGTACTGAAAAGTTGTTATTGTATCTAGTGAACTGCTTGCCCATCAGTATAAAGTCAAAGTAAACTTTATTGTCGATAAGATATACACAGCAGTGCAAGCTGTTGAACGAAATTATGTTGCTTTGGTCCCCGTGCAAGACATAACAGTGAATACATAGTTTGAATGACAGACTAATGCACGTACAGTAATAATTAAATATTAACACAATAAATGACTACAAATGGGCAGGAAGACATTACAGTATTATACTAGTAGGTATTGCAGGACTTTGCCTTCATATTGTGATAGCTTAGAATATTGCACTTCATTTGTAGCATGATACATTCTGATGTTCATTTCGAACATGTATGGAGTGGTGACACTCCTGACTATGGCACATCCAGGAAGTAACGGCATAAGAAATCAGATTAACTGTACCAGTTATTGAAACAATTTGCCAGAATTACTATAGCTAATACTTTGTAGCAAGTGGTATATTGATATAATCATTTGCTGTCATGCCTGTCATTCACGTTCAGCAGCCTTATGGATAGAGGGAAGAAACTCCTGTTCAGTCTAGATGTTTTCCCGTGTAAGCTGCAGTACCACCTGCCTGAGGAAAGGCAGAAGTACATGCCATGGACAGGGTGAGTGCAGATCATCCATGGATCAGAGCGAGGAACCAGTGACTTTCTACTGTCCTCACTACACTCATGAGAGCCTTGCAGTTGGATGCTTTGCAGTTATCATACCAAACTATGATGATATTTGAGAGGATGCTCTTGATGATCCCCCTGTAGAAGGCTTTGAAGATGGACTGAGACAGGTTTGCCTTCCTCAATTTCTGTAGGAAGTGCAGATGTTGTTGTGCCTTCTTCACTGTGTGACTAATATGTGTTGACTAGTATCGGTCATTGAAGATGTGCACCCCCCCCATTAACTTAGTGTTTTTGACTCTTTCCACTGCCACCCACTTAATTCCAGAGGTTGATGTATCTCCTGACTCCTCCTGAAGTCTACTATTTAATTCTTTAGTGTTGTTTACATTAAAGGCCAGATTGTTGCTGTTGCAGCAGTCTATCAGATGCTCCACATCATTCTTGTAGGCTGTTTCCTCGTCATTTCTGATAAGACCTACAACAGTGGTATCATCCACAAACTTGATGGATTCATGCTTGGCCATGCTGGCCCATTAATCAAGGAGTGTCAATCCTCACCATTAGCACCACTAGGGGACTTACATTGGAGGATGACAGGTACGCACACAGTATTTCCAGATGCAGCTCTCTGCATCAAGTGCAATTTTCCTTAAGAGCACACAGGGAGCACAGTCAGTCCGGGGCTGGATTATTCCACTTTCTCCAGATCCCCAGTAAGACTCCCCACTGGCACAGCTATAGAGCTGAGATCTCAGCTGAGTGACCAAGACAAGACCTCCAACACTCTCTCTATCCAACCAGTGCTTCAAGTGCCAGTGCCTGCCCAAGTAGCTGATGCACACACTCTTGGAGATTTCTTACATACACACACACACCCCTGGGAAAAGCTGGCACAGGTTTACTAGCTTGCCCCTTTTACCCAGACTGTAAGGTAGTTATTACTGTCACCAGCCACCTCTTTATCAGCTACTTTAAGTCCCTTAACAAAGGGTGACCAATCTTACTGTGTAATGTTACCATCAATACAAATGGTAGTTTGACCAAGAGTAGTCCTATTCGAACATTACCACCTACCTGAAAATAAGTATCTAGCATCACTGTACTTACTAATAAAGCTATGATATATGAGAGGTCTAACATATTTAATAAAATTTAAAGCTGTTAGTGTGTACCTAATAGACTAAACATTCATTTGCTTGCTATAAAACTTATATATACTGTAAAGTATAGCAGATCTTGTAGTCATTTGGTTCTATTTTGTTTATAAAAGCCTATATAATATTATAATAAATTCAATCATTTCTTTCAGTTCTGAATAAAAAAGGAAAAAAAAACAATGCATATAACATTGTTTATAACTATCATGATATATTTGCTAATATGCTATTGTATATTATTGATAAAATAACCAGTTAACTATTTAGTTCAATTCTGACTGCAAGACTGTACATGCACTGATATTATGTTAGACATGAATGATATTTCAAAGAATTGAACTTCTCTAAGAAGTTTTCTTGTCTTGTTTGTCAGGGCTTGCATATAAAATTAATTCAGAATGTGTTCTTTCTATAAATAGGATGTCATATTCTCTAGAAAATACTATTACATATAAAGTAATAGAGTGGCAATGATGTACATGATGTCTAAAATAGCTAATATACTCCCAGAATTATATTTGTACTAAGGGATAACATATAGTTGGCAATATACCCACTACAGTCTTTTAAAAGACATAGCAATTCCCATCCTATCAAAATGAGCGTGTAACTTTGACTGATTTTGTTGAAAACATGCGATTATAGCTTTCATATTAGTCCCTCCTTTACTGTCAGACTTTCAATTAACTCTCAGAACATGAGCTTCTAATATTGCCACATGTGTGAGCTCCTCACTTCCAGCTCAGAAAAAAACATCCACACAGAAACTAGCACAAATCTTCACCACAACCATTATCATAAACTTATCTATTTTCTACATATGCTGGGCAATTCAGCCAAGCAAGGGGTTAACATCAACAGACATAAACAAAATCATCCTACATTCTTTAAATTAATAGACCAAATGTAATTTGAATAATTTAATACCTTTGGATAAAAGATGAATTATTGAAATTAATACTAAATTGTGTATGTTGCCACAGTACTGTAAAATGTCTTGTATAATTTAAAGAGGGAAATACAGATTTTACAAGTAAATACACATGTTAAAATAGTAATTTTGAAGTAAATATAGCACAGAGTGCAAGTTAATTAACACCTTTTTACTATTTATGCTTAATTTGTGTGTTAAGATCAAGTATAAACAACATTTTATCTGGTATTTCTTTCACACTTTCTCCTTAAATCCTAACTGCTAATGTACTCTCTGACCTTTAAAACTGTCCATCTCAAGTACTTCTGATTTGGCTTCCCCCTTTATTTAATCTTTATCAAGTAAATCAAGGCTCGTGACCTCAGCAGGAACTTCAAGAAATCTCAGAGACTCAAAAATAGAATAAACTTGCAGAAATCAGTCCAGGTAAGGGCATGAGCTTCAACAATCTCAGAATAATGCTGCTTTCATTCACATCTCATTTAGTATTTGCGAATTGTCGTTTCTTACCACAAGCATGAGTTAAAACTCAGAAATTGTCTTCAGTACTATATTTCTCTTCTTCTAACCCCTCCCCATTGAATAAACCAGCAGCAAACATCACAGATAAGCTTAAATAAGAAAGAAAGAAAAATAAAAAAGAAAGAATAGAAAAAAAAAACTGATCATACACATTGCATACACCTACCGTTTTATCACTGTATTAGTAAAGATACACTCATAAACAGCATAAGTCTGATATCGCTTAGAGAAAGTACATCCAAGTCTCATACATACAACACCTCACATATTCCTATCAACCATGATGTGAATTAAGAATTAAAAGTTAAAAACATCATAAATACTCAGTCCACTCACAACACTTATTTACTGTACTCTGAGCAATTCTCTATTGTTATGTTATCATGAGGTATCACTTTAACATTTATGTGGCACATATATGAAGAAAGGAAACTAGGAGATGTGTGTATGTGTGAATATATAATGTGTGTGTGTGTGTGTGTGTATATATATATATATATATATATGTATGTATATATATACATATATATATATATATATATATATAAAAGAAATTATTAAAGAATGAATTACTTAATACATATTAAGCTAAGGCATACATTTTATTATGGAAAATAAAATATAGAATATTAGCATATAGGAAAAGTGACATTTGTTTAACTTACAGAGAAGTGAATCCTTGTTTCCTTCCTTTCACTTATATCTGCAGTAACTGAATTGGTAAACTTTATCATGGAAAAATAATTTTGTTATTAAAACAATTGATATCAATGTTATATTAAAGCCAAGAGTCATCTTTTTCCTCCTTCTCATTGGATTTTCAGGAATTTACTTCTGCTTGTATCTTCAAAGTACAATTATACAACGGTCAAAGAAACGATAAAACAATAGATTCTCTCCCACTTCCAGAAATTATTCTCCAGGTTTAAAAAAGATCACCTTTATTGTTACAGAAGGCAAGCGCTTTCACCGTGTGGGCTTCCTCAGGCCAATTTAAAACATTGTAAATCAGACTTATACTAATGGAAAAAGGTCCAGTCGCCCGGACTTTTTCCATTAGTATAAGTCTTTTTTTACAGCAACGGAGAAAGCAAAATCTCCGTTGCTTTTTAGACACTGTCTACTCCTTTAACATAGCGAGACAGTGTCTAAAAAGCAACGGAGATCTTGCATTCTCCGTTGCTTTTTTAAAGTTGTCTCGCTGTGTTAAACTCCTTTAACACAGCGAGACACTTTGTAAAAAGCAATGGAGATCTTGCTTTCTCTCTTTCTTCTACCCACAGCTCTGATGTACTGTGTAAGCATACACATGCGCAGTACATCAGAACTGCCGCAGAATACCAGACAGCTGCGGAAGGGCAGCAAGGAGGCATTATACAATGCCATTATTTAAGAAAAGTAAGTATTTTTTTCTTAAATAATGTCATTGTATAATAGCAATAACCCACTTCTGGGTGTGGGTAATGCTGGATTTACCCATCTTTGTTTGGCCACTCTGGCTTCGCCCTCGTGACCAAACCACACCAACCGTGGGTAAATCCAGCATTACCCACAACCAGGCATGGGTTATTGCTATAATATTCCAGTCCATATATTTAGTTTGGTCTAGATTTTTGTTTTAGATGATAGTGCAGTGTCTGGGTCTTCATGGTGTCTAATTGCTTCCTGAAGGAATAGCTTGTGCCTGTCAGAAAATCACAAATTTACCTTGAACTGTCTTTTCTTAAGTTGTTGATGACAGGTAAAAACTTTTCCTTTTGGTCATCACAACATTATTGGAATAGCCATTATAAATCTTATTAGTCTGTCATCAGTTTTATGGCAGATTTGGACTACGCTGTTTAAAATATTAGCTCCTTGTCTTGAGATGAGAAGAACGTAACAATAACTGATCTTGGTGTATTAGCTCCTTGTCTTGAGATGAGAAGAACGTAACAATAACTGATCTTGGTGAAGAGTTGGTTTTGGATAAAGTAGAAGCTAAAGACCTGTGTACTCTTTCTATACCATACAACATGACTTTGGATTCCTAAGACTGTAAATTTATCTAAGCAGAAAATTGACCATTCCAGCTATCTGAGTTTTCTGCTTTAAAATCTCATGTAACTGTTCAAAGGTTCATAGGTGTGTACTAGGCTAATGGCCCTGGGGCCTTTACAAACCTAGCCCATATAAGTGCCCTGAGATTGTGCTGCCCATCGTTCGTTCCCAGTGCCTCTATCAAGCAGAGCCACTGAAGTGATCCCCGGGGTGAACTTTTATTTCCCTTGAAGGCTAGTGAGATGCTCTGCTTGACATGTATGGGAAGTCTATTCCAGAGCATGGGCAGTCTCTGGGTTATGAGCCTGTCCCTCCAGCATGTTCTGTTGATTGTGGTAATGAGGTTGAGGTCTCTGGAGCATGTGCTGTAGAGGGATTGGGATTTCTTTAGATGTAGCATTTCTAACAGAGCTGGGTCAGACATGGCTTGAAGTCATCACTACCAGGTATTGAACCCAGGACCCTGTGCACTACGATCACAGCAATGTCCCTCTACTCCATCTGAGCTGTACATTTTTATTTAAAGCTATCAGGTTTGTTATCCATTCTGTTCATTTTTAATGAAAGCTCTTCTATGTTAGAAAGAACAGATAGGACTTGCCTTTAAAGAAAAAAACTCCAGAGAGGTTACCTTTTGAATGATTAATTTCAGAGGTACTCTAGAGACCTTTCAAATTAATAATTTGGCAGGAAAAATTTCAAATGTTTAGACATTTTTTTAGATAATAGCCTTCTATATAGTCACAGGAAACAGATTATGTTCAAAAATTGGTTTTGTATATTATAAAAATAAAATTTCTTGTCAGAAATAAAAGTACCAGAGCAAGAAAACTGTGCTGCTAACCTGTCTGTATCCTGGCCATGGCTCCCACTTTAAAGTGTATGTTTTGACTCTGTAGCTACTACATCTAGGGCTGCTGCCACTGGTACTGAAATGAGGAAATTTCTTTGGCTGTGTTCTCAGAACCCCAGAGACGCTATAAAAAAATGAGATTTTCAATTAAAGTTTCTTTAGAGATTTACTTCTCTGTTGCTGTGATTATCAAACACATGATGACAGGGATAAGCTAATACAGGGAATTTTTCAGCCGCCCTTCTCCAAACTTTCTAAGGGTTTTTCTGCTCCTTCAAACAGTCTCAGCAAAATGCTGGCAAGCAGATGTTTGAAAAATGTTTAAAAAACAGTGGTGGGGAGGTTCCAGTAAGAAAGCTGGACAATAAATTATGAATTTCTATTTTTCTCTGTCAGACAACAGATGGTCTCAGACAAAGGAGCTCTGAGACTGACTGACTGATTCAGCAGAGTTACAGATGACAGAAGAAATCCCTCCTTTCCAGGGAATTATTCCACCACCACCAGACCAAACCCTATGTTCACATGCAGCACATGATTTCTCAGTGTAGTAGAAAGAGTTCCTCCTTCCCAGCTGGGAAGAGGTTTTTATTCAAGAATGTTTTTGGCGTAAATTGCAAAGGAAAGAAAGAAAAGGATTAGAGGCCTTTCTTTCCTAAGCCAGTTTGTGATGGTGGCTAAGTTCAGTATGCTTTCACTACACAACTTCTTATCCCTTCTTCCTCATATGAGTTGTTTGGTAACCTTAGATTTAAAAAGTGCTTATTATCACTTTCCTATCCATCTATACTTTAGATGTTTACTAAGATCTTATGTGTCTGAAGTACATTATCTGTTTTCTGCCATACCATTTGGGCTATCCACTACTCCAAGCATGTTCACAAAGTGTCTTGCTCAAGTTATAATGCTTTGCAGACTACAAGTAATCAAAGTGTTTTCACATTTAGATGACTTGTTTATGTTTGCAGAGTATTTTTCAAAGTACACACTTACATGAGAGGTTTGCTACAAAGTCTGGGATTCCCACAGAACTTTCAAAAGTTTTATTTGACTCCATAACACAGAATTGTATTCCTGGGGAGTCTGATAGATACCTCAATACAAATTGATTTTCTTCCAAGGGAAAAAATAGGTCTATATTTACATCTATTGCAGGGATTTTCCATTCAGACATCAGTCACTGTGAGGGAATACCTCAGGATTCTAGGAGGCATGGCATCTATGATTCTAATGATACCTCTGGCAAGACTCCACATGAGAAAGATACAGTGATACCTGAAGTCTCTTTGATCCCAGCACCAATGCCAAGTATCTTTTCTGATTCCAAATCTGTGATGTGTGAGAAGAGAAAAGAAACCACTTGGTGGAGACCTCAAATATCCCTGAATCCAGGTGTCCCCTTTTCCCTTTCTGCTGCAAAGCAGTCCATCATCACAGATGCATTGGACTTTGTTTGGGGAGCAGTGTCAATGGGGGATAAAACTGCAAGATATGTAGGACAGCAAAAATAGACGTGAGCACATAAATATAAAATAGATGCTTGCCGTTATCAAGGCACTCAAATCTTGAATCACCTTTGGTTCCCAACTCTACTTCAAGTCATTTCACACAAATACCCCAGTGATGTGGTTCATAAACAAGCAATGCGGAAGCAGGTCTAGCCATGTTGACATGGGATATAGCTTTACATCACAATCTCATTCTACAAGCTTCCTTCATCAGAACAAAATTGTGTGGAAGACGAGCTGAGAAGGACAAAGAGAAACCGTTAGAAATGGATAGTAGATTAGGGGTCTTCCAAGACTTCAAATAGACCTCTTTTTAAATCTTTTATGAACAATGAATTTGCAAAATTCTGCTTTAGGACTCCATGCAAGAACACCTGGAAGACGGTTACCTTTTACTTTTTCTTTTCCTTGAACAAGAATGTTCTTGTATGCTTTTCCACCCTTTCCACTGATATTCAAGGTAATTCTGAAGAATCCGATGGAATGCCCCAAGATCATTGTGGGGATTCCCTTCTGGCCCAGGCAACAGTGGTTCTCCCTTCTTTTGGAAATGGCCAGGGGCAATTAACTCAAGCTTCTTCTCAGACTGGATCTACTCGCACAAGAACAGGGGTGTTTAACACATTCTGACTCCAAACAGTTTCAACTGGCTGTCTGGATTATAGGGTTTTATTAACTTTTGGGCACCTGTTTACTATGGAGACAGGAAAATCAGTTACTAGCAAATCATATAGTAGCAAAGGGAAATGTTTTTCTGGTTGGTGCCAACAACATAACCAGCACTCATTCAAGGATATTTTTTCTTTGGTTTTACAATATTTGCAGAAGTTACTATTGTATGGCCTGTCATACCCCTCTGTCAAGGTTCTTTTGTCAGCCATTTCAGCATGTCTGCCCATGCATCCCCCTCTTTCATGGCATACCCATGTTGCAATGTTTTTGAAAGGTATAGTGCATCAGAGAACTCCAAGAAATCTGGTGGCTTCTCCTCGGACTTTAATTTTATGTTGGAGAAGCAAACACTTGCTCCATTTAAACCAGCTCATCTGAGTGACTTGACGTTCTTAACATGGAAAACTGGTTTACTGGTTGCTCTGACATCTACAAGAGGAGTATCTGAGTTGCAAGCTCTTATGGTTGGTCAACCTTATCTCATTTTCCACAGAAACAGGGATTCTTTGAGATCAAATCCTTTTCTGCCTAAAGTGCTATCTGAGTTTACTTTATGCCAAACTATCCATCTCCCTGTGTTCTTCCCTAAATCCCAAACCTAGGGAGAAAGGCTATTTCATACCTTGGATGGTACAGAGCCATATCAAACTGTATTCACAGAACAAGATCTTACAAAATTTCCAATCACTTGTTTATTTCTTGTGAAGGTAAGAAGAAGGGACAATATGTGTCAAAGCAGACTATATTCAAATGTTTGTCTGTGGCTATTACATTTTGTTATTCTCACATTAAAATTATTCCAGGCAGGGACAATGCACATTCTATCAGGGCCTTGACTTCATCTATGGCTTTTTGGAAAGGGTTGGACTCGAAGTATTCCAGAAGGAATAACTTGGTTCTATGTACACACTTATGGAAAGTACTAGAAGCTAGATTCCTTCTCCAGGTCTAGGACAGACTTTGCTAGAGCCATTTTACAAGAATTCCTATTCTCTTTTTCTACGTCCCTTATAGCTTAGGCTGTGTCAGCAGTGATCAATAAGAAGAACATAGCACAGTTGTGTAAGTAAACTTGCCGTAACAGTAGATATTTGAATATTTACAGCTGTGGTAGCTGCTCCTTCTCTCCTACTCCCTTGTTTTTTAAAGATGTTTAGTTTTATGCCAGGGTGAGGACATTTATTTTGTTCTTCCTAGCAATGTCCTCTCAAGGCATACCTCCCTATTTCAGTTGAATGAAAACTCTGAAGAGCTTCATGCCCAACATGGCTTTTTAGTCAGCTAAGCTTGTGCCGACTAATGGAATCAGACATAGGGAAAATTCCTTAAAGGTTTGGTAGGTGGCTGCCTGTATGCAGGATATAACCCATATAGCTTAGGCTACGGCAGCAGAGATTATTCAACTATTTACTTTTATGGTAGGTTTACATACCCTTCAGCATCAACTGTTCCAGCTGTCACAGAATGTCTAGACCAGGAGTTATCTCTCTCAAATTAGGTTTAACTCTGCAAAGTTGAAACTCTTGAATGCAGATCACATTTCTTCCTGTTAATTAGGAATATTTAGATGCAAAACATTTTGATTCTGCTAAGCATATAACTTTTTAAATCAGGATTAGTTTACCAATATCACTTTGTTTTGTAGACACGTTGGTATATGTTGGGAGAACTTAATGATTGGTCTCTTTTTCTGATAGCAGCACAGTTGCTTTTTGCTTACTAACTCATATTTCCCTCCTTTTCAGTGCATACAGTTTACATCCTCACAACCAGTTTTGCCAAGTTTCCACACAATATATATCATGTTACCTATCAAAAGCCCCTTCTCACTATCACAGGGTTCAGCTTTTAGAAACAGTAGCTTACATAAACTATAATTTTACACAATACTACCAGAATTCTAAAGCAGATTTTGTAGTCTTGCTCTGACTTGTTTCAAGTCTGTAATTTAATGCCAACGGAAAAATGTTTCTTTTTCTTCTTTTGCAGTGATTAACTACCAAAATGAATCACTTTTGTTATTTGACTTTGAGTAAGCATCTTTATGGGAAATGGGCATTTTTTTTTTGTATAGCTGTAACATTTAATCAGTATTAACAGTTCACTACTCAGGAAGACTTGCTTTTTATTTGTCTGTCATACATTTCGCCATAAGTTTTCTACTACTGTTAATTAAGAAGTAGTAGATTCAGACAACACCTTGTTGAGGTGTGATGTATAAAGTTACCATTTGCAGTCTACACATTGCATATTTATTTATTTGTACATCTCAACACACACACACACACACACACACACACACACACACACACACACACACACACACACACACGCACACTTGTAAACTGAATATAATTTCTACCAGTGTATTTCAGGAGCAATGCAGTTCTCTTCAGGAAGCATTTACCTGTTTTATAGCAGACAGTGGTTTGCAATTTTTTAAACACAAAATTCACAAATGCAGGAAATTGTCTGGTTCATGTGAACATGTGAATAATAATTTGCCACTGTTGCAACCCACCCAGCTATAAACTGGCAGCGTATTAAAATTCTGCTCTGAACACTACGGAGTTTCCAGATTTATACTCAACAATATGTTTTTTTCAGTCATAATTTCACTATAAAGACTTCTATTTTACTTGTGTTCTTTTTTTCTAATGCACTTTATTTAAATTTAACAAACTTTCTCAGTAAAATGTTCTTGTTAGTAAAAGGATATTATTCATGGGTTTATACCTACCTGTTCGTCCTTCCTTCTGCCCTCACTATCATTACAGACTTTTACTAACTTCTGCACACTTCTCAATTATAAAATGACTAAGCTGAACTATATCCATCCTGCCACAGCAAAATGTAGCTATCTTCAGATTCCCAGAGCCTACTCTACCTCATATCCTGTACATCGACTTACTTGATTTTGTGTATTTATCTCTAACTGCATTTATTTCCAATACTTTTGTGTAAAAATTGAATTCGTATTTCATAACATATTGAAAATTGTAAGTGGTGCTGCGGTAGCGTTGTCGCCTCGCAGACATTGCCCATTCGATTCTCAGAGCGTTTTCTGTGTGGCGACATGCGTGAATGGGTGTTCCTTCATTGAAGGTTGTGCGTTAGGCCCTGCCCAGCAAGCAAAACTCTGCCAATCATTAGCAGACTGGAGTTCTGCTGTGGTGACCCCTAAAAGGGAAAAGCCAAAAGACACAAACATTGAAAATTGTAACACTATATTTTATTCTGTGGAGTTTTCTCCCTGGGCCTGCACTGAAAAAGAGCAGTAGCTCAGTTGAACTTTCCCAGTCAACAAATGTCAAATACATAAATTTAATAAAATTATTGTTTGAGGATCACCATACCAGTGATCCTTTAGACTTTAGAATAGATCACACAATGCAGTCACTATTTTCCAGAGTGCCCACTACAGAATTGTCTGAATCATTTTCTCAGAAAGCCACTGCAGCAGTTTTCCTGAGCACATTTTCCACCACTGGTTTTCAGACCCAAGATGAACTGCTACCATTTTCCCTTCGTGTTTAAATAATTAACTGCTTTGCTTTCTTGATGCTCATCACTTATCACTACTTTGCAGACACTACTGATGCTTTTTTTTTCTTGCATTGGGGAAATTTCCAGCATCTTTTCACAGGTAATGTGAATAATTGGCACTTCACAATCCATTGGTATATCTTTATCTTTTAGACATCATTAATGCCTCTTTCTCAAATTTCAGAATTCAACACAGTTTTATAGCTTCTTGCATAAATGTTACGCAAGTAATTTCTTTCACCTGCATTCTTGAGGTATCATTCTTACTGCAGAACCAATTTCCTGGTACTTTTTTCTTCACTATGCATATGTAAGCAATCTTTAACAATTTTTAACACTTGTTGAATGTTTAATCCATCTACAATTCTTTCTCATATACTTTTACATGGTTTAATAATTATTCCACTATCTTCACTCTTAGAGGGCAGCTTCTGTTTAAGTTCTCTCTCTTTCCTGTTTGTAGCAAAGGAAACCTTTATGACTATGGTCAGCATTTAGTTAAGAAAGTGTTCAACAGTGTTTCTTTTTGGGAGTGGTGCACCCTACCCCAATTTCAGTACACAATCTGAACTTCACTTTTGCTAGAATTGTAGTTCATAGGTTGGTACTAGGCTATTGGCCCTAGGGCCTATACAAGCCTAGCCATAACAATTCCCTGGATATTTCTTCCCACAATATTTACTTCCCTGGACCCCTGTCTATCAGGGTGACATGATCCCTGGGGTGAATTTCATATCTCCCATCCAATTGTCAAGGTTCCTTTTGAAGAGGGTCAAGGAGGTGCTCTGCTTGACATGTATGGAGAGTCTCTGGGTCAGGAACCTATCCCTCCAGCATGTTTTGTTTATTGTGATCTCAAGGTTTAGATCCCTGGATGGTGTGGCTCTGAGGGATTGGGATTTCTTTAAGTAGAGCATGTCCAGCAGCTCAGGGTTTGACATGGCCTTGTATGTTAAGCAGAGATCACCTCTGAGTAGACAATATGCCACAGAGTATAGCTAAGTTTTTTTAGATGGTTAGCATAGGGCATCTGCTTTAGGCCTGTGATTCTTTTAGTGAGGTGTTTCTGTGGCCTTTCCAGCTATTGCAGATGTCTTGTGAGGTACATTACAAACTGGGAGTTGTACTCTCTAATGGGTCTAATGAGGGATGAGTACAGTGGGACAATGACCTCCTTTTTTCTGGATGAAAAGCCCTTGGTGATGAGGTGTGCCACATAGAAGGATTTCCTGACTGTTGTGGTGATGTGGTTATCGAAGGTGAGACCACTGTCCACTTGTGTCCCTAAGTCTCTCATCACACTTTTGGTGTTTAGTGTACTGCCACCTATGTGGTAATTCATGGGTACATGTTTTTTCCCCAAAGGGGATAACTATAAATTTCTTGGCATTAAGCTTGAGCCCATGGCACTGGCACCAAGCATCTGTTTCTGTAAGGCCTTTTCGTAGAATATCCACATCATTTGGGGATTCAATAATGGCTCCCAGCTTGCAGTCATCTGCGAACTTGTTATCCAGAGTCTCTTAGTGTTGGCCTGTACTTCAGAGAAGTAGATGCTAAACAAGAGTTTGTTCCGGGACTGAACTCTGTGGTACTCCACTTATCTGGAGCTGGATTTTGAGTCGGCTACTTTTACAGTCAGGGTTCTGTCAGTAAGCCAATTGGCAACCCATTGAGTGACGTACGGTTTTATGCCCAGCTTAGTAAGTTTATCTATGATTCCAGAGTGGGGGGTGGTGTCGAAGGCCTTGGCAAGGTCCAGACAGGCTGTGTGGACTGCCTTACCCTTGTCCACAGCTCTGGAGACTGATTCAAAGAAGTCAGTCAGGTTCAGGAGACAAGATCAGCCCTTCACGAACCTAAACTGGGTGGGGTCCAGTGTTTGAAGGTTGCCAATGTATTTGTTTATAAGTTCCATCATAATGTGTTCCATGCCCTTGCAGATCAGGCTCACCAGACTAATGGGATGGTAGTTCTCTGGATCCAAGGTGGATCCCCCCTTGTGGAGTGGGATAACTTTAGCTGTGCGCCACTCAGTGGGTGTGAAGCATGAGTTGAGGCTATGATTAAACATGACACTTAGGTGAGGTGCCAGTTCATTTTGTAGTTCATGTAGTACACAGACAGGGATGTCATCTGGTCCTATGGATACTGTATTCTTAGCTTTGGGGAGTTCAGTTTCTACCTGTGTGGCCATGATTACCGGAATTTGGCAATCTTTTGGTATTGAGATGGGCCCTTTAGGGGGTGAGATGGGGGTGAAGTTGGCACTAAATCGATGTGCCAGGATATTGACAATGTTCTTGGGATCAGTATATTTAATGCCATTCTTTTGTAGCTCAGAGAAGACCTGAACATTGCCATTTAGAGTCTTGACATAACTATAGAATGTCTTGTGGTTGACTTTGAAATCTTTGGCAATTTTATTTTTGTAACTAGCTTTGGAGGATTTTATGCAGAATCGCAGCTTCTTACTGAGGCTGGTAAGGGAGATTTTTTGCATCGTGGGATTTTTCCCTTTTCTGCCACATTTTTTTCCTTCTGTTGTATAGTTTGATTATGGCAGGGGACCAGCAAATTGGCTTCCTTTTTTTGGAGGAGAACGTCTTGTTTCTATTGGAGATGGCACAATTCATTCATGAATGGATGTGCTCGTACAATACCTTAGTGTAGGATTCAGCAGTCAAACTTTCAGCTGTCGTCTGCATGTGTGTCGTGAAGTTTGTTACTTCTGACTTGAGTAGCATGAAGTTGGCTTTGGATAAGTTTTTTTATGGAAGTTTCCTTACTGGGAGGTGGGGGTGGGATGTAGATGTCAAGGGTGATTAGCTTATGGTCAGACCTAACCAATGAGGGGTGACCACTGGTGTGGAGCATTTATCTCCCATGTTGGTAATGACCAGGTTTAGGATATTGGAGCCCCATTGTGGGACAATGGATTAGTTGATCCAGGGCATTGGAATTTACAAATTACAAGAACCATTGGAAAAGGTGTTGGTACCAGAGTAGTTTTCCCAGTTAATGGCAGGGTAGTTGAAATCACCCAGTATTAGGGTGTTTGGTTGTGTCTTAATATTTTTCAATATGTTTAGAAAGGTGTAGTGAGAATCTTAGGGCATGGTGGGAGATCTGTAGCAAGCTACAATTTGGACTGCAGTCTTCCCTAGTGTTACTTGCACCTGGAGAATTGCAGAGGCATTCTGTTTGGCAAATAGCCTGGAGGTGTGAATATCCTTGGTGAATATGGGCACTCCTCCATCTTTAGTTTTTCGGTCTTGGTTTGGTGGCTGAAAAGTGTGGTAAGAGTTGTAACCTGGTATTGCAGGGGTGCTCTCTGGAACCTTGAACCAGGTCTCTGTTACTGCACAGATATCTATGTTTTCCATTTTTAGAAGTGCTTTGAGAGAGTGCATTTTGAGGTTTAGACTTCTAGCATTAAGTAGCATTACCTTCAGATTTTGCATGCTTGTATCTGTTACAGTGGTGGTCTTGTCCTTTGAACCTTGCCTAAAAAAGGCACTATAGGAGTGGCAAGAGCTTTAGCCAGTAACCTGAATCCCAGGGGGTGACCGGTGCAGACCATCTCTGGCAAAGGATCGTGGTCTGTCGATCATGTCATTCCAGGCAGACAGATACTGGATCCCCTTTGAATGACACCAGAAACTTAGCCAATTGTTGAAGTCAATCATTTTGTGCTTATACTGTGGTATCATTCTGGGCGAAGGCAGGATGCTACTCGGGGCTAGGGTCATACCTGCTTGGGCCACATGATCTAAGAGCTCTTCCATGTCTCTCTTCAGGTAGTCCAGGGAGGTACGTCTCAAGTCATTCACTCCAACATGGACAATGACAGAGTCGTATTTGTACTTGTTGTGGAGTGACTTGACTGCATGCGTTATGTAGCGGATCCTGGCACCCGACAAGCAGCTGACTGTAATTTTCTCCTTGTTCAGCCTGGTGAGTGGGACATTAGTGTGCCTGACTATAGAGTCACCTATGACTAAAGTGTTGGGTACGTTGTCTTGCCTTAGGGGCTGTTATTGGGTGGCACACTGGTGTTGTGAGCTGTGTGTCACTTTGGTTGTGGCTGCTGTTTGTATTTCAGCTTCAGTGGTCCCTTATTGCTTGGGCAGGTTAATGTTAAGGGGCTCCGCATATGTGGGTTTAGTGTTGCTATGTGTGGGTGTTGATGCTGTGGGTTTTGAAGGGCTATGTGTTGCTTGAGGTGTAGTGCAGGTGTTAACCTTCTCCTCTTGACTGTCTAACACAATCTTGCCTGGAGAGAGCTTTGCTTCCAGTTTGACTATGTAAGTGCATCTCTCACAGGTTGTAGTGTTGGGTGGTAGGAAGGGAGGGCTGTCTGTGTACATGAGGCAGTTGCTGCATTTCCCCAGTATGCCCAGATTCACCAGGTGGACATGGGAACAGATTGTTATTATTTTTAATATCATATTATTTAATTTTTGCCAAATTATCCACCACTATGGCATGTTGTATTCATAATAAATACATTTATGCATTCTTTAAAGCTTGTCTATTTATGAGAACAATATTTAAAGTTTTGGGGATCAACAGAAATGTTCATTTCAGATATTCATATAATATAAGGTGTTTTCAAGTCATAAATCTGAAAGTGAGATGTTATTTGTAGAGTCCCATTCCTTTAGGAATGCGGGTGTTTAAAATCATATCCACACTACTGTACTGTACTGTGTTCCACACAAACTGGCATTGCTACACCTTTTCATGACTTCCTTGAGTTATTTCAGCCCCAGGCTGACCTTCTCTGTCTTCTGTCACTAGAAAGCCCTAGCCGCCTTCTTTCCAGAGCACTCTCATGTCCCTATTTGTATCTCTCATACTGCTTCTGTTATTTCTTCTCTACAGGTAGGGCATCATGGATTCCCTGATTCAGGGAATGTGTGAGGAAACCCTTCCTATCTTGCCCAAATTGCCATAGTTTCACATACCATGCAGCAGTCGCTAGTGGATATTGTACTACAATCTATTTGTGTGTGTGTGTGTGTTAGGTGAAAATGGGCAGGTACATAGGGATGAGACATGGAAGGAATTGCAGCAATCTGGCTCTTTCCAGTTTTTCCAATTCTTTAAGGATACGTTGGTACATGTGATATAAGTCTATAAATTATCCATACATTCCACAAACCTGCTTTCTGCATGGTGGGACACTGTGTAGCTCAGCTTCTTTATGGCAACATCTACAGTGATCATATTAAGCCTGAAATCTCTGATCCCTCAGATGTCTCTGAGATTGTGACATACAATTCAGCAAACTGCCTTTCAGTAGTATGGGCAAAGTATGGAACTTAAAAGTTCGTAGATTATTCTGTGCAAAGGGAGCAGGTTATTCTATGCAAAGGGAGAGGATTATAGATGGATTAGGGGTGGGGAGTAACCTGATGGAGTAAACAAGATATGGCATTGTATTTGGAGTGGAGCACTCGGGCTCTATTAAAGTGTATGAGGAAAATGCTAAAGGGGAAAATATGAGAAAGTAAATGTTGCTAGATATGAAAGTAATTATAGTGATTAGGGCAAAATATAGTATATGCATACAAGAGGTGGAATGAAGAAGGTTGAGAGAAGGATGCTCTATGTTAGGAAAAAAGCAGAAAGCAAGCAAGTTAATTGAGAGCAGGCAGATGCAGCTTAGTGGAGATTCTCTAGGTCTATATCAGTACGTGCAAGGAAAAATGGACAGACAAGAACAGATTGAGCAAATATACAAAGTCATAATGGAAGACGGGAGAAATAGAAGATATTGTATAAATACTTTACTTCAGTGTTGTCAAAATGACGAGGGTGGCATTCAGGAATGCAGGTTGGGCAGACTGGGGAAATCAATGGACAGATACTAGGAAATGGAGCTGCTTGCCATAAAGAACATGATTCAGATGGGAGAGATCCCCACGGTCTTCAGGAATGCTGGGTTACCTCCTGCTGAAGGTTTTCAACACAACACTGGCAATTTCATAAGTAGCTAAGAATTAGATTCTGCATTCACCAATAACTCTCTGTGACAGGGCTGAAATAAATCCCAGGAATTGCAGTTCTAATAGTCTAACAGTGGCAAGGAAGGCTATGGAGAGAATCCTGAGGTAAATCCTGGCAAATTATCTAGATTTCATCATTCTCCAAGAAATCATCAAAATCAGATTCAGGACAGAAGGAGCAGCAGTCAGACTAGATCTAATTGTATGACTGATTTACAGTTGAATATGAAGGGTGTGTATCTGCGTGTGTGTATAACATATATATATATATATATATATATATATATATATATATATATATATATATATATATATATATATATATATATATATATATATATATATATATATATATATATATATATATATTCTTTTTGTTGCAGTCCTGTAGCAGCAGCTTTTGATAAAACTGCATGGTTGGTGCTAGGACTGAGCCTGAGAAGTTGTATTGTGGTGTGGGTGAAGGGTAAGATGCAAAGTACAGGGGAGGGAGTAGTTATGTAGAGTGTAACTAAAGTGAATGGGGAAGTATTGCAGAGTCATTAAGTTATGTGGAGGCTCATTGATACTAACTCCACTGAACTACACATGTTCAGTAATACTTAACACAGAAAAATCTTAACTTTAAAACACACAAAATGGCATTCTTGTTGAGCATTCAAGTCCCTTTTCTCCAGACATACCCCCAGAACTGCAAATATGCTACTTTCAATGTAACGTACCCCTAAATGTTAGGGGACTATTTTTCACTTCCAGGCTGAACAGTCTTGAGATGCTTACAGTAATCAGTGTGGTAGGATTGAGTTTTCAGTTTAATGAAGATATGGGAATACTAGGCTGTTGTTAATTTCTGGGCCCTGTATTCGTTAGTCTGTTTTGTACATATTTTATGAAAAAGTGAACAGAATAATCACTTTGCTGAAAGTACAAAAACTAGCACAGTGGCAGGGGATAGAGGAAGAGTTTAAAGAAGGAACTGGAATGGATGACTAATTGGGCAGAAGGTGATGGTAGTTGAAGGTCTCTGAATTCATATACAAAGTACTGCATAAGTACAGACTGTGGAATAAGCTGTTATTGGGTGAGTTGCAACTGATGGAGGCCAGTAGAAAAATACCTTGGAATATTAACCTTTCCTGGATGGATCCCAAGAAGCAGGGTGAAGGGCAGTGGCATCAGCAAACAGAATGATGCGGTGTGCCTTAGAAGGGTAGACTTCAGAAACAAAGGTAATACTGTTGTACAAGCCACACCGTCAATAATGTGTCTAATTCCAAATGCTGTACAGGCTAGTATGAGTAATCATGAGGAACTCCTCCATTAAAATATACAAGACAGAGTGAAAGGAGTATTACCAAAGACTAGAAAAGCTCTAGTTCTTGTACATGAGGAGTATAGTTGGGAGGACTGGGTATGCATGTACACTATCATGTAAGATAGAGAAAGAGAGAGGTTCCACCCCAAATAAGACAGATACAGAGAGAAGCAGGAGGCACAGGTAAAAGCTTTTATAGACAGTTACAACTAGGAACCATAAAAGTACTTCTTTTCAGAAAGTAGTCTGAACCCATGTAATCCGTTGTCAAAATAGTTAGTGAAGCACTCAAATGGGCATATGATGGAGGGACAAATGGTACCAGTCAAGGGACTGGTAAATAGTTATAGAATATTAGTCATCAGAGTAGATAAGTCAATTGCATCTTTCTACCATTGACTCGCCCTTCGTTTGATGTCATGGTATAGAGCACCATATGGTACCTACGATATCAAACACTTTGTCTTGTCATTTGTATGGTATCTACATTACATATTTGTGGTCTTCCCCCCTTACTCTAAACATACAAAACAGGGTTGTTTGGTGCCGTGTGTGTGTGCATATAGTAATGCTTTAAAACTTTATTTCACAAAGTTAAAAGTGTCACTTTTTTTAATTATTTATGTGGTTACCCTGCAAAATTTTATGGTTTGTTGCATGGTTATGTAAATTCTCTTCTATCCAGTTGATGCCATTGTTGAATACTAACATGACCCATTGCGGTTCTGGAAAGAATAGCATATATATGTGTGTGTGCATTTTTTTTAATACAATTCTTGCAAATTCTACAGAAAATGTAACACAGATATCCATTTCAGTGCTGAACAGCCAATGAATTTAAGGGATGCCTGTGCTGGCCAGCCATTTACTCCACTTCCACTTCCTTTGTTCCCATTCTGCAGAATTTACAAGAGTGGACAGGTAAATTATTGTTGTGGCTATTGTATATAAATGCATTAATTTGTTCACTTTCAAAGAAATGGATCTATGGCTGTGTGCATGTGTATACTATTCCAGCATACAGATTTTTTTTATTTCAACATATATGTTTCTGATTTCACAGAATGCCCCTCTTTTTTGTCAGTTCTTTGTAAAGTGTGTTTTTTTTTTTTTTTGGCAAATCTGTGTGGATTGCAGTCAGTAAATAATAACAGACATACGATTCAGACTTGATAGCCTTCAGAAAAAAAACATGCTAATGCAAAGCCCATTATTATAGAAGCTTTCTTGGTATACAAGGATAATATCTGTTCCTGAATTTGGTTCATTATCCATTGTTATTTTGTAACTTTTTCCTTCATTGTAGAGCTAAGAAGTTGAGAGGTATGTGGTGCATTATGGTGCAATAGGTTGTGCATTGTATTCTTACACCTGTGAACCAAGGAGATACATGCATGTAGTGGCAGTTATTAATGTAGTAGTTCATTCATTTGATCATGTTTAAATATTTGAGGTATACTGTCACAGATAGAAAAAGTAATTGTAACTGATTGTCACATCTCTGTGTCTGTTTTATATATAATCTATGAATAGGTAAATATATCTGGAGTTGCATATATGTTCTTAACTGTCAAAGACTTTGCAGAAAGTCTTTTTTCCTCATTCTGGTCTTTCCTCATAAAGTTTGTTTTTTTTTCTGGCAAATCAGTGAGGATTGCATTCATTAAATAACGGCAGGTGGATTTTAAACATAGCAGCATTTAGGAAAGTCACGCTAATGCAAAGCTTATTATTCTAGCAACTTTCCAAATATAGAAGTGCAATACATGTTCCTGGTGTTTGTCCTTTCTCATCTGTTATTTTGTGAATATCTTCTTGAGTCTTGAGCTAAGAGGTTGAAAGATGTACAGACCGAGGTGTATTGGGTTTCACATACTATTCTGACAGTGGTAAACTGAGAAGATGCATAACATGTGGCAGCTATTTATGCATTTATTCATTCATTTGATCACATTTGAAGTGTTTCCTTGATCTCCCTGAGTAGACATCCCTTTTATAATTAGAGCTACTAACCTAAATGGTGTGGTTAGTAAATGAGAAAATGGGATTTTGTCATGTCACATTATAGATGTTTGCCATATTAATATTTCTGATAGTAAGCTGACCAACAAGGACTTGTAATGCACCTTCATGGTATCAGAAGAAATCTTACATAATACTGGGAAAACTGTCAAGTATATCTGTCTACTAACTACAAACTGTGAAGGTTATTTGTACTTCATTAGCAATATATAAATTTACATAAATATATTTATGCAACTATTTCAGGCAAGTCTACTTAGCCAGTTAAATGGTGTTTTTCAATGCTGCTAAGTCAACACACAGGTTAAGAATGCATTATAACTTAAATGAGGTTTAGAGGAAGTGAGGCACTTTGGTTTTATTTTTATTCTCTTTAGGTATATATGCCATAACAATATTTTTGTTATTAACTTGACCAAGGCAGAGTTGATGGTACTTTTATGGTGGCAGATGAAATATTACATAATTCTGCAAAAGTTGTCCTAGAAAACTAGTATGTAACTACTATTGGTTTACTTTTTTAGTTGTAAACATAATACTCTATGCATATTTGCATTGGTTATGTTAAGTATCTTACGCTGTGTCTGAATATGGAAAAAAGGACAACTTCGCAAAGAGGTCAGAAATGTCTTGCAACCCTGAAAGTGATCAGCTTGAAGATAAAATTATTCTTTATGTCATATTAATATTTTTGATAATTATTCAGCCCAATTAATATATCATTAACACCTATGTGGTGTGGAATGTCACACCTCTAGTAGCCCACATCCATCTTGAATTCCAGAAAATTTTCTGAAAAATAAACTTAAAAACCATACAATAAACAAATATAACTAAAATATAAATGTTTTGTGAACAATACAAGCTATTAAAACCATAGAAATAGTGACATTATCAGTAAGAAGTATTCATTACAGCAGTGATAATGGTGTGTTTGTCTTTTCCTTAAATACTGCAGTATGTTATAATGCATGCAAACCCCAAATTATATTTTTTGTATAACTTTCAAAAACAAATTGCCATATTTTGAAAACTGTATAACCTAGACATATATTGTTAGAATGTTTTTAACCAGACATAAGCTTTCACATGACAACAAGAAATTAATCTGTAAATATGCTTATTTAAGATAGTTACAGAAATGTAAAAACATATGCTTAATTCTATAATTAGAAAAACCAATAATACTAGATATATCTCAAGATATGCAACTTGTGCCACATACCAATGGCAGTTTTCTTCAATATCTAAGCTTTAGTAAGTCACTTGCTTTTTGAAGTATTAAGTACATATGGAAGTATTGCTTATTTTCATAATTACTAAGAAACCACTAACAATATTTACAGTATAGTGTGATATAAACCAGCACTGACATTCAATTGCCCTGCCTCCCACATTGGAGTTTCACACCATACATCTCGATAACATGTCTGTCTCTTAGTTACGAAAATATGAGCATAAATATGAAAATGAGATACATTTCTCCACTGCAGACAGACTAACAGTTTTAGTATTCTTTTCCTGACTCCTTGTCCTTTCTAATACTGCCTATTATTAGCTGGTAAGTCACTTAAAGAAGCCAGACATTATGGATGTGGAATGGAAGTCTACAAAAAGATGTTCTAGGCTTGAGGGGGATATATATGGTACGTCATGGTATCAAATGAAAACTTTTAATTCATTATGTAAGCTATTACTGATGCCTCCTGTATGCCTACTATATCAGCCTCTTGATATTTATAACTGTTTATTAATATGCATAGAATAAATGTCATACTTGTGTAAATATTTCAGGCATTGACTACCTGGACACATTCTAGAGCAGGATTTTGGTCGCCTCTTCAGGCGTCAAGAATGACTCCTTAGATAAATGGGATGCTTAGTACTAGAGAACATTTGAGAGTTCTTTTTATGAAATATTATGAATAGTTGCCATTTGTTAGCATTTATATTAATAACTTTAGCCAGAAGACATTTATATGGTATTCAGTGGTATCAAATTAAAACATACACGTTTCTGCAAAAAAAATTGCACTGATAGTTGATGGTATCGATTGAGCACAACTCTCCAGATACTTGCATTTTATTTCTTTAAATATGCATGCAAATCATAATTATGCAAATATTTTCAAGCATGTAGTAACTTCTACAAAACTTGTTTGCAACAGATTGATATCATTTACATGAGCAAAAGTTGCGCTGATATTTTTCATTCTCTCTACCATGGTTAGATTATAATAAAATGTTGTATTATCCATATACTTCAATATAGAATCACCATTATGTCTGGCTATCATATTATTACAGTTATTGTTAAAAGGGTGTATGCTGAAGAACTTTTGTATTAACTTTCTTTACATCATCTACATTTTTATGGAAATGCACGTGTGTTTACAGTTAGATTGCAAAATTACTTTCTCTGGAATTTAGTTCAGGTGAAGGAAGTCCAATCAGGAAATCTGCAAGTGAAATTCCATTCAGGCACGGTGTTAATGAGTTAAGTAAAAGTGATGTTATTTATTCACACACTCCACTCAGTAAGATGATGCTTAGAGTTCGATGTAATTCTTCCAGTGTTCTATCTCAACTGATTATATATTTAGCAGTTATTTAAATTTCACTTGTGGACCACATCCAGTATGTCATTAAAATGGTTTAATTTGAGTCTCCTACATATCTGTCTGGGTTTTTTGGAATTTTACAAGGAATCAAAGTTTATGTCCCATGGACTACAGGAAAACTTCTACACAGTAGTGTTAGCATTTGTACACAATCTTACCCTTTTATATGCCCAAAGTGCACTGTTCTTGGAGCAATGTGCAAGTGACACCCCCCCACACACACACACAAGATTGTATGTAATTCAGAACAGTTCAACAACTATGTAGGCTTGTTCCAACTACTTAAATTGTGGGACAAGAACCAAGTACAATCGTTTGTTTATAGTAGGTGCAGTTGATTGCATTGATCACACATCCCTGCTGATATGTTGCTCAGCATTCAGAGTTGATTATGTCAGCACATAAGTCAAAAATAGATGTGTTTTATAGAAGTTCAAGATGGCTGCCAGATGAGAAGCATATACTTCTGCCTGCTCTAAAACTAGATATCAATCTAATCAAATCACTGTTGCTACTATACAAATAGACCAGGAAAAAATTCCAAAATATCATAAAAAGACTTCAAATTCTACTTATCTGCTTTTTTTCTTTTCTCTCCAAAGAGCAAGGAACAGCTCTGATCCAATAACTTTCAAAATCTGTAGCACAGTGGTGATTCTGGATACATGTGCCTGGGCCTGCCAGACTGGAAATAAGCTACCTAAACAAATAAATACAAAAACAAAAAACAATCAAAAATCTTCAAAAAAACAAACAAATTACATCCTGAAGCTATCAGACAAACTCAAAAAGTTAAGACTGACCAACCATTCACAATGGAAGACTTCAAGGAGGCCCTGCTCCCCCTCCAATCAGAAATACAAGCATTTTCTACAAAGCTAACATATTTTGGAAATAATCTAGAACACATGATGGCAAGGATGGAGCAAAATGAAGCTAAAACATTAAACAATGAAATAAAAATACAAAAACTACAACACGCAGCTGCAGAAAGAGACACCACCATTGCAGAAATTAATCAGAAAATCATTGATCTAGAAGCAAGAGCAAGACGAAATAATATACTGATTAGAGGCATTCCTGAGAAATACGAACAGTCACAGCTCCCTGTAATCGCAAAAAAAATCATTGACATAGTGCTAGACAATAAAGACCTGTTTAAAATGATAACAGTCAAGAGAATACACAGGGCACTAAGAAAAGCTCAAACTCCTGAAACTCCTAGACAAGTCTATGTCAGGATATTAAATTCCAACCACGCACAATCTATAATTCTTAATGCCAAAAGAAAGAAATCTATTTCCTGGAATGGCCACAAAATCTCAATAGCACAAGACTTGCCTCTCCAAATTAAACAGTCAAGACAAGCTCTATCTCCTTTCTGTAGCTACCTGCTAAACAAAAACATTAAATTTCAAATGAAATATCTGGCGACTCTTTGCTTTCAATACAAAACAGTCAGCTACTCTGTTAAATCTGTCCAAGAAGCTAAATCATCATTTTTGAATGCGTTCAAAGAAGTACCCTCAAATACGGATTAAAGGTAACCCTCTTAGAATAATTCTTGACCATAGAAGATTGCCTGCCACACAATACCATATTTCTACCTGTAAATAATTGAGACAGAGACCAGCCCAAGGAGAAACTGTACTTATCGTCTCAGAATTCCATCTTTGGGCCTGTACTACAAGCAACCACTAAATCTGCACCCTCTGACCTTGTAAATCACGTCCGGGTCATGATGCTGCGTTAGCTTCCCAGAAGCACAGCTCCAAAGGAAATAAATACAACAACCTCAAAAACCTGCCAAAAAGATAGAGGGAATGGAGAAACACCTCCCTATCCCTCAAGCACAAATAAACTCAAAATAAAAAAAAAATAAAAAAAATGTATGACTGTCACTTATGTGAAACAATTCTTCTCCTTTTGCCAATCTGAAGAAGGTGACAAGCTATATGTGATAACTTATACCCTTACAAAATCAAGATTAATCATAATTGAAAAAGCCCAACACGCAAGGTTTCATTCCTGATGGAGGAGGGGAAAAGGAGGTAAGGAGTCGGAGAGAAATAGGAGAAAATAGACTCATAGATAATCCAGAAAGTGTATTTGGAGGTCGAACGACGTAACACAAGCTGCACATACCTGAAACCAACTATATAACAACGGAGATATCATATTGTCGACCCAGTCTGCAAAGCATATTAAGGAATTTCCAAAACAGGGCACACATGGCAAGATCGAAAGAAATCTGACTTTCTCTTCTTTTTTTTTCTCTCTCTTTTTTCTTTTCTCTTTCTGCTCCTCTTTTCTTCTCCCCTTTTCTCTTCTCTTTCTTATCCTTTCAGTACCCGACACGATAAAGTGCGACTGATCCAACTTCCAGAGAATTAAAACCGACAAGCTCTACAGATTCTTGGAAAGTAAAGCCCAATCCATTCTCAGAATTTTAACCAACGTGAAGGCGCAGAGGCGCATACCACAAGATGTCTGGATGACGTAATACGAATCGAAGGTCGATGGGTGGAGCCTTCACACAAACTCTGTAGGGAAAACGGTCTCTCGCACAAACAGCATGATTGACACTATTGCTGAGATACCCATCCCTCATAAAAGCAAGGAGCTCTTTCCAAACCCCAGATGTAATCGCTTAATGCAAACTCAACCCGACCAACCTTAACTTCATGAAACCTCACATATATAATGAATTTAAGCTGTACATTGATACTAAATATCTCCATTCTCAGACATCAGAGGCTACACTAAACAATCTATGTTGATATGAAACAACAGCATAATTGTAAAAGAGGTCGCTTTGCAACCCTTAAGATCTCTCAAGACATAGGCAAACCATCCAGACACCATGTAAGCATATATCAAACTAAGAGAACTAGAGCTATCAGGGAAGGAAAAATTTGAAACAGATCACCTACATCTGCATTAGCAAACACAGAAGCCTTACACCTGAAAGAGAAATACCTATTTGTCTATTGAGTTACTGTTAGCTTTCTTCTTTCAATAGGTGGTCCCAGTAAGCTAAAATCAGATCAGTGCTTGTAGTAACTCCCTGGCAGCCCCGTTTCTTGTATATACATATAGTACACTTACTCATATCTCTGAGTATTAGTATTTCAGTACAGTAAAATTAAGGGGTAAAGGAAATGCACCATTTCTTCATGGAGATTCGTCAACTTCTTACACCAACTATCAAAGCCCTTGTTCCAACATTTATCCCATGAAATTTCTAGCAAATATCTTGCTATATAAAATGCCCTGGACTGATTATATTATATACGCAGCAAACGGATCCCAGTTTTCCCTCCAATATAGTCCAAGCAAAATAACATATTAAAGATGATTGTTTTCTCCCCTCCCCTTGCTTACTCGGGAAATGGTGTTTGGGAAAAGGGATAACAACATGTCTGAAAGTCACAACTCGGGTATAAATGGTTTAAAAGGGGAGAGGAGGAGGAAGGGGGAGGGGGGAGAAGAAGAAAATGCACTCAAAGTCTCCAATATAATAGATACTATAGAAATTTGGGGTAGCTGGGAATAAAATGAAGTGATTGCCTAGCATTTCACTAAACTAACACACTGTTTATCTTATACTTGGAAGCATACACAACCTCATCCCTTACTATGCTATGAAGCTCAATAATTAAACAAGCCTCAAGACATCATTTTATGAAACAACATGCGCAGAACTCTAAACACAAAAAAAGATGTCAACCCATACCTACCCTACAAGCCTTAGTGGAATCTCGGACTTAAATAATTAAACAGCTTACTGGACTACAGACAGAGCTGCAGATCTTCAGAAACACCACCTATAACTCCGAAAGACTCCAGATAAACTAGAAGCCAGAAAAGTAGCCAATCAGTCGGAGGACCAATCTCTGTTAGAAGGGAAGGAGGATGACTACCATTGCTAATTTTCCCTATGTCGCTTAGGGATTACCACTACACAGCTTCAAAAATTCATGGACAAAATTGTTTTTTTTGTAATATAATAACAGGAATGTGCATACGCCTACTAGAACCACTAGGTTCAGAACCCAAATGAATCTGAACTCTTATGCTGAAGCAATTACTGAAAATGTTTTTGGGTCACTACGCAATCAAATGTCCACTATGGTGTGTCTGAGACTGATTGAAAAATGGTAAGTCAATAAGAACTTCTTCCTAAGAAAAGGAGGACTCATCGAACTGACAAATGTTTTAAGGGTATTAATACATATAATATGGGTCAGTATTAAAACTGACTGTGATTTCAAGAACCGGGATGTATAAATCTTAAGTGACCCGTGTATCATAACCTGGTAACACACTTAATAGACAATGATTTACCTTGTTACACGTACAAAATATGAGTACTTATGAAGGCAGCGGAAAGTGAAATTGTCTGTTATCAGATGAGTATGTAACATTGTATTACATTCTTTCTTTCAGATCTACCATCCTGTAATTTTAAACTTTTTAAATCTATATTAGGTTTTGTGATACCACCTGAAGAACATGACTCTACTATGTGCTATCGGAAGCTTCCCATTTACAGATAGCATACTTTATCTCCCGATATATGACCATGGGAATCTCATTGAGAGTCATTAAAAGCTAAGTCTAAACTAAGAGAAAGGTCCTAAAATATAGGTAAGCTGTTTAAGGAATAGACCATCTCAAATATAGACTCTAACTTTCAACAATAGGTTCATAGGTTCATAGGTTCATACTAGACTATCTGCCCGAGGGCATTTACAAGCCTAGCCCATAGTTTTGTGGCTTACGCCACCCCTTTAGTATGGGGAACTATACCCATTATTTTGCTGTGCCTCTGTTGAGCAGTGACACTGAGGTAATCCCTGGGGTATATCTGCGATCTCCCATCCATTGGTCAAGATTTCTCTTGAACAAGGCCAGCGAGGTGCTCTGCCTCACATATACCAGGATTTTATTCCACAGCATAGGGAGTCTTTGGGTGATGAATCTATCCCTCCAGCACGTCCTATTAATAGCCGTGTCGAGGTTTAAGTCTCCGCCCTTGTGGCTCTGACGGATCTAGATTTTTGAGGTGAAGCATATTCATCAAATCTGGGTTTGACATGGCCTTGTATGTTAGGCAAAGGTCACCTCTGAGCAAGCGGTGGCGACTGAATAGAGCTGGAGTTCTTTCAGTCGGGCAGCATAGGACAGATGTTTGAGACCCTTTATCCTTTTGGTGAGGAACTTTTGTGGCCTCTCCAGCTGCTGCAAGTGTCGGGTCAGATACATTCTGAATGGGGCATTGTACTCAATCATTGGTCTGATGAGTGATGAGTATAGGGAGACTATGACCTCCTTGATCTAGATGAGAATCCCTTCATGATAAGGTGGGCAATGTAGAAGGTCTTCCTAACTACTTTAGCTACATGGGTGTCGAATGACAGACTACTATCAACCTGGGTCCCCAGGTCCCTGATAACTTCTTCTGTACTCAGTGGATTGCCACCTATTTGGTAGCTAGGGGTAACCTTGTTTTTCCCGAAGGGTATGACTATGCATTTTTTGGCATTTAACTTTAGGCCATGGCTCTGGCACCAGGTATCCATTTCTGTGAGACCCTTCTGAAGGATATCTGTGTCAGATGTGTTTTCTACTATGGGGCCCAGTTTCCAGTCATCGGCAAACTTTGTCAGCCATAACCCTCCTGTGTTTGCTTGTACTTGAAAAGTAGATGCCAAACAAGAGTGGGCCCAGGACTGAGCCCTGTGGTACACCACTTGTGACAGGCTTTGAGTCTGACATGGCGCCAGCAACTCTGACCCTGTGCGTTCTGTCACTCAGCCAGTTTGCAACCCATCTTGTGATGTATGGGTTAACATTTAAGCTGATGAGTTTTTCAATGATACCCGAGTGGGGTATTGTATCAAAGGCCTTCGCCAGATCGAGGTAGGCTGTATGGACTGCCTTTCCCTCATCAATGGCTTTGGTGACTGTTTCGAAAAAGTCAACCAAGTTTAGAAGGCATGATCTGCCTTTGACAAAGCCAAACTGGGATGGATCCAAAGTCTGCAAATTCCCTATGTCTTTATTTATGAGGTCCATTATGATCCTCTCCATGGCTTTGCAGATAAGGCTTGTCAAGCTAATGGGCCGGTAATTTCCAGGGTCGGTGGAGGCAGTGAGATAAATCCCCTGTGGTATGTAATTGAAAATATTAAAAGCTTAAACCTAAGCTCTTAAGCTATCTGTTCAGAAAATTGGTCTATGTAGCATACTTCAACTAGAATTAAAATTTTCTTTTAACTAATATACAAAATTACTATATCATTAACTATTAATTAAAAACTAATGCAGGCAAGGAAGTCAATATTATGCTAATTATCTGATGGATCTTAGAATAACAAGAGATCTTTGTATTATAATTTGTTGTGTACATAGTTCTATAACGCCTCTTACAGAAAATAGATTGTGGACACGCACGGGGGGAAGTCTGCAAGGGGTAGGATGTCACTCGTTGATACTAACATTGTTGATAACACTTCAATATTGCTCACATACCGTATACTTAAAATATTACCATCCTTATAGAAAGATTGAATTATACCTTCACCACCACACCAGCATCCAAATTACACTGACGGTAAAGACAAAATGACACTATTGGAATCATGGAATGTTAAAGGTCTCCAAAATAATAAAAAAAGGAGGTTAATCTTGCACCTAATTCAGAAGCTGAAATAACGCTTATTCAGGAAACACACATGACTACAGCTCAATGGGAGAAGGAAGCAAATAAGAAATGGACAAAATTGATTCTAGCAGCCGGAAATGATACTGCGTCTAAAGGGGTAGCAATAGTAGTTAAAAATTCTGTCAAAGGAATTATAAAAGCAAATGGTAGCGATCCCAATGGCAGGTGGTGCTACTTAGCATGTTCCCTTCCACCTTTCAACAGAAACATTGTTATTCTAAATGTTTATGGTCTCTGCATGCAACAAACCGCTTTTATATATGACATTTACTCAATTTTAGAAAAATTCCCAAATCACTTGTATATATTAGGGGGGGACTGGAATATGACTAACAGACCTGAACTTGACAGAACGAACAAAGACAATAAACAACCTGTGGATTTGACAAATCTTATAAATGAACTAATGGATATAGCCACAAATTGGTTGAACCCAGCACAGTTGTCGTGGCAAAATTTCAGGCTGTTAGCGATTAAGCATATATTAGCGCACAAATTGTTAATTAGAAATAATAAGAAAAGTATAAACAACATAAAAATTTGGGAACAAATCTTTAATATTATTTTGGCGTAGTGGTTCCTATCCACTTTCCGTCAGGACATTCTGTATGTGTACCAACACATTCTTGGATTAGATAGAAAATGTAGAAATAATACAAATTATTGGCTTGAGTTGGTTTATAATTGTCTATTGTAGATGCTTTTATGTTTAATTTTTTGTGATTTTATTTTCCTGTACTTGGTTAAAATGATATTTATTCTTAATGTATTATAGGGAAATTCAAAATGGAACTAAAACATTGGAAGCAATATTGTACATAATGTAAATAGTGTGTGAAATGTATAATGGTTTTGCAAAACAATAAAAATGATTATTGAAAAAAATAAATGAACTAATGGAAGATTTTAATTTATTTGACCCCTTTGAACTCTTCAGACAAGACTCCGGTATCAGTAAATATACATTCTTTTCAACGTCCCACAAATCATGGTCCAGAATAGATTTTTTTCTAATCTCAGCAAATCTCAATAAGGTTGAAATAAAATATTGGGCGGACCTAAAAATAAATGAGACTAAACCAAACATGAACGAGAAATATGCAATCAACTGGACCCTGAACCACAGTCTTTTAAAAAATAGGGAAATCTACCAAGAAATATCAGAACTACTTGACCAGACCCACAGTAACTTAGATAAAACAAATATCCCATTGGATATACAGTGGGCATCTGCCAAGGCAACACTCAGAGGAATATTAATACAAAAAGCATCAATACTCAAAAAACAAGCCAAATCCCAGATTGAAAATCTAGAGCTTAAGCTAAAAAACCTTGAAATACAAATGCAACAAAAACAATCTCTGGACCTTGAGAAGCAGGCCATATCTATACAAAAACAACTGTAAGAATCACAAATGAACCACCTCTCTCTTATTGAACTTAGGCTACTGCATAGATATGCTGAATGGGCCCAAACTCCTTCCAAGGTCCTAGCCAGAATAATCAATATAAAACCTCCCTCCTCCAAAATAAAAGAAATTAAATATAATAATAAAATACTAAACTCGGACAAGGATATTATAAAAACCTTTGAAGAAGCATATCGAGAAATATATGGCCCACACCTTCTGGAAGATCAAGTAGCGTCCAATATGTTTTTAGACTAACTCCATTTCCCACAAATCAATGATACCCAAGTTAAGCTTCTTAAACAACCAGTAACTACTAAAGAAATATTTTTAGCCATCAAGAAAATGAAATTAGGGAAATCCCCAGGACCAGATGGCTACACATCAGTATTTTATAAAGTCTCTGCAATCCCAATTTTATTCAAAATATATAATTACATAATAAAATATGGAATCACAGATCTATACATAAATAATTCTAAAACAATTTTCATTTCAAAACCTAACACAACTGGCCATAACCTTAACGATTATTGTCCGATTACATTAACCTAGATATAAAAATACTAGCAACAGTATTAGCACACAGATTGGTTAAAATAGTACCTTCTATCATATCACCTGAACAGTTAGGCTTTATGAAAAACAGGCAAGCATGGGATAACACATTAACAATAGAAGCAATAACTAATATGACAATTAAAGATACCTCCCCTAAATACGCATTATCAGTAGATGCACAAAAGACCTTCGACTGAGTTAACTTAAATTTCTTGTTCCAAATTTTAAAGCGCTATGCTCTTCCCGAAGAATTTATAGCTATGATTAGAGTTTTATACAATAAAGCTACCACCACGCTGCATATAAATAAAACAAACTCACATCCTATACATATATTCAATGGTATTAGACAATGTTGCCCGCTTTCCCCATATCCTTTCAATCTTTACTTAGAAGTCCTCCTCCTGAAGCTAAGTCAAAAAACATTTAACCATTCTATTTACATCTCAAGGGTTCAAGTTAAATACACGGCATTTGCTGACTATCTCAACATTTATTTTCAACACCCTTCCACTGACCTTGTGAAAATCCTAAACTCGATTGACAAGTTCTCGGCAATCTCACACTATGCTATGAATCCCAATAAATCCAAAATATTCCCGTTAAACCCTCATAGCCATAAGGAAACTTTCTTCCCAGAGTCAATGATCAAAATAGAATACTCACTCAAATACCTTGGTGTTATCTTCACCCACCCTCATAAAGAAATTATAAAAGAAAATCTCTACATAATTTGGTCAAAAATTACAAAAGATTTGGACAGATGGAAAAACCTAAACCTCTCTTTTCTATCCAAGACATCAGTCATAAAAATGAATATTCTTCCCAAAATATTATACCACTTTCAAGCGGTAAGCCAATGTGTCCCAAACAAATTCTTTTCCAAATTGAAAACAACACTGGGTAATCTTATATGGCACCCTAAGAGCGTTAGAATTAGTTACAAAAAACTAATACTGCCTAAGGAAAGGGGCGGCCTGAGTCTTCCTGATTTCCAAACATACTACCATATTATTAGAGCTAATCACATTATGCGTCTAACCCAATTTGAACCCTCTGATACTTCCTGGAACCCCCTTTGGATAAAAATCTACTACCAGAATCTAAAAACATCTAACATTAATCCAAAATCCATCCCTTTCCTTAGCAACAAAACTCTAAGAAGCTTCAAATTACATCCTGTAATAATCAATAATGTAACATGTTTCCAAAAGCTGACCGCTTCCTTAAACATAAGGAATTCCTTAATTATGGCACAATCAATACATATGAACCCTGAATTCAAAATGAATAACAAAATGCTAAACCTAGAAAACTATCCAAATATTAAAAACTGTACAGTATGGGACCTATATCCATTAAAAGATCAGCCCCTAAGTCCCATTCTTAATGTCTTGGCATTAAATAAAAAATACAGAACAATTGTTAACCAAGTAATTTACTTAATATCCTTGAAAACATCAGGAATAAACGTATCTCTACATGAATTCCAGTTATATCAACAACTCACCCCCCAATTACTACAAAAAAACAAAATGCTTTCGAATACTTACAGACTAGTCACCCGAACTAAATACCAAACTGAAATTCTATACTCAAACTATTGGATAACCCAAAATGTAAAATTAACTAATGAACAAAAATTGGCGGCAATACAAATAACTACAAAACATACTCCTTTTAAAAAGTTAATTTATACCCAAATCATGATAAATAACGCCTACCATATGCCACTCTTCCTAAATAAAATAGATCCTAATACCTCACCTTTTTGTCCCACGTGTGCTAACACAATAGTTGACATCCTACATATCTTTTGGTCCTGTAAAAATGTTCACAAGCTTTGGTGCTCTCTGAGTGAAACTGGAGAAATCAGGATATATGAAATCTACCCTCTCATGGGAAATGTCAGTATTGAACATTTTCCCCAATACATACACGTTAGAATCCAAACATATTATTGTAACATTAAGTGCATTACTCAAATCCTACATAGCTCTTAACTGGTTTGATAGAACCAAAATTTCCTGGCCAGAATTTAAAAATAAGGCTATTAAATATGTTTTGGCTAGCAAATTAAAAACTGTCAGTCAAAAGAAACTAACCTATTTCAAGATTTACTGGGGAAAGCTCATAGAAATACTATCCTAGACCAGCACTAAAATGTTAAAGTATGTAGCCCTATTGTACTGCACACATATTAATTGTTAAATCTTCTTCCAACAATCCTTGGAGACCGTAAATTTAAGTTAGTACTTTCTATAAATGATATCTTACTTTCACTAGGTATACCGTGATCCACTAGTACTTTAACACAACTCTAAACTCTACCAAATATCCTTCAGGAGTGACATCCATTTGTAAATAATGTAAATATTGTAAATAGTTCCCCCTGTTAGATTTAGGGAGACAATTGAAAATTTTCTTATATACTAGGTAACAATGGTCAATGGTAAATTTTTATGTAAATAACTAGTTATTAATCTCTTACTACTACCTCTATTTCAACTGATAGTATATGACATGCTCTGTCATTGGAAAAAGTTTTGTTACAATGGGGAAAATGTATTTTTTCTTTTTGCTTAAATTTTGTTAAGAAGTCGCACCAGCAAGGATAAACTCACAGAAAATCGTGAATTTCAGTATAACGTATTATCTGATCCTATGTAAATCCATTGTTATTTTATCTCTACTATGTATTAATGGTCTCTTTTCCTTTGTATGTTTTGTAATGTATAATTGTGGAAAATGAAATAAAAAGTTAATTCAAAAAAAAAAAATAGATGTGTTTTATATAGCAGGAAAAAGAAAAAAAATGATGGTTACCTGTGGTGCAGGCCAACTTTCTACCTTACCCCCACACAGTGATTCCTGCAATATCCCACATCAATGGGAAATCTCACAGGATGAGACCCCCCCATTAGCATATTATGGTAATGACCCAGCTCATCATTCCTAATGAATGAGGAAGTTTTAACAAATCACTGTGTGGCATGTCACTTAAAGCCCAATGTGGCAGATCCTTTTTACTGAGTAAGCGTCCATTACTCAGTAGCTGTTCCCTGCTGTGCTGTCGTCTCACTCATTGATTCAAGTATATGGCTCTAGAGTGCATTATACTCAGTCCTATGACTTTGCCATGTTTTTAGGCACAAGTTATGATTCTTATTGTCCATGTCTATGAATCTCCATAATTATAGACAGTGTAAACATAAAACGCAAAATACAGTTATGCAATACAGTTATGCACTGTATCTGTGAATACACTGATTTGTTGCAGTGAGCCTCACTCAAATCATATTAAAGGCTTTGAAGCTCCCCTTGTTATAAAATATTCTCTGAACATCTGTACAGAAAAAAACCTTTGGCATTCTTCCACCACAAACTGCTCATGACTTTCTGTACCCATTGATTCTAGCTTTGGCCTCCTCATTCAGACTTCCCTTCTCTACTACTCCTGCCAGGTACTTGAAGGTGTTAACCTGTTGGACTTTCCCCACGTATTTATGATCACACACAGCATTAGAAGGAAGGACACCAACAATGTCCTATATAGACATATAGAGAAGCTAGGAGAATCCCATGAATTTAAGTTTGCCATTTTAGAAACTATTAGGATGGATCCCAGGGGAGGTGACTACAAAACCCTACTGGGGTTTAAAGAAGTGTGGTGGCAACTATTTTTGGATGTCTCTACACTGCCTGGTCTTTATGACCATATCTCTAGTAAACCCATTCTGGCTGTTAAATAAGTTGTATACTTACACACCAGATGAAAGATAAAATAAAGAGCAATACAGAAAGTAAAAACTTTATATTTTATTATTTATGATTATAGGTGTTATTTATGTAATTTAAGCAAGACCACAGTTATTGTAAACATTTTTCTTATTTATAAATCATTTTTTTGTAGGTATATTGCCAACATACTTGAAATGTTTTTACTTATATAAGCAGATTTTTGAATGCAAAGAGTTTTTTGTTAGTATTTTATGTATATATATTGTGTGTGTGTATGTATGTATGTATATATATATATATATATATATATATATATATATATATATATATATTAGTGATATTACATGTTTTTTGACTGAATAGCATTTATATATTTTATAACTGAATAC
Organism: Protopterus annectens; assembly: GCF_019279795.1. Taxonomy (NCBI): domain Eukaryota; kingdom Metazoa; phylum Chordata; order Ceratodontiformes; family Protopteridae; genus Protopterus; species Protopterus annectens. The sequence goes on from NC_056749.1 coordinate 617,407,453, forward strand.
TTTATAATGAACGGCATGATCAATTCATGTATAAGGAATTATCAGATTAATTAATTGCATATTTTTAAGTAATGTATATAAAAAGAGTGGTATTTATTTTTAATTTTTATTTTATGGTGCACAGTAATACATTGGACTATTTAGTAGCATTTGTATGTAGATACAATGTTTCATATGGGTTGCATGCGCAGTAAGTGTATGTTCCTTTAAGGTCAAAATGTTTGGTGCCAAGTTTTGAATTTAAGCACCAGCACTTAGTAATTATGACGCTCTGATGAAGCCCATATTGTGCTGAGTGAAAGCACTTAACGTTGTTTGTTTTTAATGCAATAAAGTCTTCTCGAGATAATGGAGTTTTTCCATTCACCTATTGGTGACATCTAGGCTTTTGGATACTATTTATTGTGGTTCTCAGTTCGTGGTTTATTTTACCAGGAAGTAGTCGGCACAAATTTATTATGGTGGACATAGCACAGAAAGTACAGTCTGTTATTTATTCCATTAGTTTTTAATTTATTCCATTTGTGGTCCATTCTTTCACATATAATTTTCAAAAAATATATTTATTAAGCATAAATATTTTTCTGAAAAAGAAAATACATAAGATAAAATGACAGTAAACTGGTTTCATGACACACAATATTACACTGTTCGTATTCAGTTTTACTTTTACTACAACTGTTTCATTTTTATTTAAAACTGCAGAGGTAAATCTGAACTAATTAACTGCACCAAGTGTGACCTTTATAATTTACCTTATGGGTGAAGCTTAATAAAAATACAAGTGATTCATGATACTAAAAGGCTGGAAATGACCGGCATATATTACATCATGAGCAAAATGTTTTTTCAGACTTAATGCAATTAATAAAACTGTTCTGAAATACACAAACTGTCAAAAGAAAAATATATGATAACAAGAAAGGCTTGAGAATAACAAATAATTGTTTAGAACATTACTTCATGCTGTTCTAACAGAACTGGATCATGAATACTAAGTTTCTCCTGTCCAGCTCTTTCTTTGTCTCAAGGACTGGCAGCATCATCTGTATGAATCCGATCTGTCAATTGTTCATAGAGTCGTACTGAAATCTGTATCATTGTGGGATGTTGCACAATGCAAATATGCCTCATTCCTACTTCAGAACTAATCCTGACAGGATACTTTCTCTTTAAAGACTAGAATTGATACCTGTAATATTTTTTTTCCAACATACAACGGTTTTTCTCATTTGCAGTACTTTTTCCAATTATGTGAGGATCTACACTAATGAAATCTTTTTGCAAATCATATCTCAGAAGTTGGCATTAGTATTTGTTGTGTAACCACCAATAAAATGTTAGAATTTTTTTTCTTTGGAAATAAGATAAGTATATCTTCTCTTTTGGTCTTTTTTCATGCAAATGTAACTTTCCTTGGTAGTCACTATGAGATAGCTGTACTATATTTGCATATAATACAGTCACCATCTGTGACAGGATAACATTCGTTGATGCATCATTAAACAAGATAGCCTGTTCTAAACTTACTAGACTGGCACTGCAGTAATATGATTATTAGCAAACATTGTCTATGTTGCCACTTAAAAAGTATGAAATCTCTAATATTCTACTCTTTTAATAGAAGTTATTCACTCCCAGAATTTCAATATTTTGTAGGAACAATCTTCAGTGTGCAGAACATTCTCTAAAATGTTAGATGTAACTGCTTCAAAAAGGCATGTGTAGAATAATGTGTGTTGTACCATTTAAGAAGCATTTCAAGGACAGCATGTGCATATAAATAGCAAGCATGTGCTAGCTTTAGTGCCACTTTGAGGGGGCAGCCAGAGACTGAGCATGTATGAGTGTAATAGCTAGTTTGTTTATGTGTTTACCTAAGTTAGTTATTAAGCGTCAATCCTGGTGTGTTTGTACATAATACAGCTGCTTGAACAGAACCCACAGAAGTTTGTCTGTTTTATCCTGATCAGACGAGTGACATGGTGTCAGAACTGGGATTCCATAGACTGCTTTTCAAAGGTGCATAGTTAACAGTGAAGGTAAACTAAGAGAACCTAGCAAAGAAAAGGGTCAGAAATGAACTAAAGGTAATAAAAACTTGCACAAATGGTTTATTTATTAAAAAAATAAAATGGAGAATTACAAGGGAGCAGACTTGTTTTGCAAAGTTCAGTTATTCAGAGGCTTGTTGTGCTATTGGGCATAGTTACAACTCGCATTGTTTTTTAGTATTAAGCAAGCAAGAGGCACAAAAAGTTTAATTAAAATGTTTAAAATTAAGATATCTGATAAAACAATTATCAGAAAAGCACAAAAAGGGTTTGGAATTACCTTGGAATTGAAAAACAAGCATGTTTAAAGAAAAACAAGTACAAGGAAACTATTAAAGGCATGAAAAGAAGACTAAACTAGCAAAAAATATATATAATAAAGGGCACATTAAGCATAAATAAAGCAAGGTGACTACATGTTTTTTGACAAACTATTTTACATTGATTGCTATTAAGGACATAACTAGAGTTAGTTGAAGTATCTCAAAGTGTGTAAAAGTGCTTATAGTGTGTGCTAATTACTGTGCATTTATTTTGAGTTTATGGTGTGCAAAGTACAACTGTTTTGTAAAGTGTGGTCAAAATACAGGCATTTTGAAAAGTTTCTCGTGCTGGGTATGCCTGTTTGCTGACTGCTGCCATTAGAGTGTTTCTTGCACTGTACAGAGTTATTTAGGAAAGCACAGCCATTTTGGGGAAAGTGTACTGTTTATTCACAAAGTGCAATTACTTTTAAATGTTTTTTTAACTCTGAGCTTCTTCTGCCCACTTTATTCGTACAGTGTACTTATTTTAAAATGTTTCTTACAGTACAGTGATTTCAAGAGTATTCTTGTGCCCAGAAGACTTGCTTTGCAAAGTTCAGTTATTCAGAGGCTTGTTGTGCTATTGGGCATAGTTATAAGTCGTATTGTGTTTTAGTATAGTTTGTTGGCATGGCAGACATTTTGAAAACCATCACCACTTGGATTTGATCAGAATATTGCAGAGAACTGGAGAATATTTGAGCGAGAGTATATTTTTATACAAGCAGCTTATTCTAACAAAGATGTATGCACTAGGGCATTCATTTTGCTAAACTTAGCTGGGTCAGAAGCCATTGAAAGACAGTATTCATTTGTGTATGCAAAAGCAATATATGAAGGAGAAGGGGAAACCATCATATTGTTGTACAGGCTGAAACAAGGGAAGGCCCTGAGTATTTGAAATGCAAATTCAGGGAAATGTATAACCCCCCAAACAAATGTATAACCCCCAAACAAATGTTACATTAGAGAGGCATTTGTTTTATGCAAGAGATCAGAAACCTGGAGAAACTTTTGCAGCTTATATTACCGACCTGAGAAACAAAGCTAAAATTTGTAGGTTTGGTGATTTAAAAGATGAGTTAAAGGACAGGCTTGTGAGTAGTATTAATAGTGCTGCAGTCAGAATGATTTTGCTTTGTGACAATGATTTAATGCTGAGCAAACCTAATGAGATTTGTCAAATCCATGAAGTTACAGAAGTTACAAGTATGCTTGCAAGTGATAAGAGCATGGTTTCAGCAGGCTTTAGAGGAAATGTAGAAAGCATGCAACACATGGCTAACAGAGGCAGGCCTAAGCACACATCTGTAAATCCTGCAAGTGTGGCAGGTAAAACCTAGAGTTTTCCAGCAAGTTCTAAGACTGGTTCAGTGAAAATAACATGCTCAGTGCAGTACAAGGGTGAGTCATCAAAACCCAGATCAAGCTTTATTAACTGTCGCAACTGTGGTACCAATGGTACCAGTCATGAGTCTAAAAGAGAAAATGTTTAGCATTTGGTCAGCAATGCAACACATGTAAAACAATGGAACCATTCTCAAAAGTTTTGCACATCAAGTAAACTTCACACAGTCATAAAGAAGGGTTACTTAAAAAAGCAGGTTGATGATGTAGAGAACTGCAACTCTGCTTTCTACGTAGATGGTGTGTCATTAATGGGGAAAAGATTGATGCAGTAAATTTATTGGCAAAGAAGGCAGTGTTGTGTACTATCCAGATCAATGATAAATCCACCAAGCTCAAAGGAGACACTGGTTCAAAGTGTAATGTAATGTCGGCAGACACATTTGTAAGGTGAAAGCTGGTGAATGACTTAAGGTGGTCAACTGTGTGAAACTTGTGAAGGTGAAGAAATTCAAACCAAGGGCTCAGTAGTGGTTTCATGTTATTTGGCTAGGAACTGATACAGCTTATGATTGTATGTAGTCTGAAGACCTGTGCAGTCATTATTGGATCTCAGAGACAGTTTGAGAATGCATCTGCTTTCCTTTACCAAAGAAGTTCATCACATAAGCACATATCCTAGTTCCAGCTTCAGTGATACTATTTTCTTAGGGTATGCAGATGTTTCTGATGACAGTGTAATTAAACTTCTAGTTGTGTATTCTATGAAGTTAGACCCAGAGATTAGTCCAGTAGTCAGACCGGCAAGAAAAGTTCTGATGGCTATGCAGAATAAAGTCAAGGCTGAGTTGGATAAAATGGTGAAGCAAGGTGTAATTTGTCCAGTTACAGAACAAACAGAATGAGTGTTGCCCATGGTAGCAGCCGACAAAAAAGGCTCAGACGAAATCAAAATATGCATTCACCAAAGAGATTTGAACAAAGCATTAAAGAGACCACATCATACTGTGTGTACAGTCAAGGAAGTTGCAGCCCTAATACCAAATGCCACTGTTTTTTTTTATCTTGGATGCAAAAAGTTCATTTTGGCAAGTGATGCTTGATCGCAAATATGCATTACTGACTACTTTCAGTACCACCTTTAGAAGATATAGATTGCTCAGCATGCCATTTGGAATAAATTATGCAAGTGAAGTCTATCAGCATGCAATAGAGCTATTTTTTTGGTTATCCTTGTGCCATAATAGTAGATGTATTGTTTGGAGCAAATGGTGAAGAAGAGCAAGACAGAAACCTTAATAGTTCTAGACAGAGTAGGTGAAGTGAACTTAAAACTCAATCCTCTAAAGTCCAAATTCCGACTACCAGAAGTTATATATGTAGGTCATTTATTTACTAGCACTAGCTTGTGATCAGTCTCATCCAAGCAAGCAGCCATTCTAGAGATGCCAGCAATGAATAATCTTCAAGCTCTACAATGTTTTTTTTGGTATGGTCAACTGTTTAGGAAAGTTTATACCAGACTTCAGTGAGTTGACAGCACCTTTGAGAGAGCTGACCTGTAAAAATGTTACATGGTCTTGGTTGCAACAGCACCAGAGAGCATTTGAAGACCTTAAGCAGAAAACTGCTACCCCACCTACATTAAGACACTATTATGTCAATAAAGCAGCAACTCTTTCCTGTGATGCTTCACAATTTGGTCTTCGCACAGTTATTCTTCAAGAGGACAGACCAGCAGCCTTTGCATCTGGGGGTCTTACCCTAACTGAAATGCAATATGCTCAAATTGAGAAAGAACTTTTGGCAATAGTATTTGCAAGTTCAAAATTTCAGGATTATATTTATGGCCAAGCTATTCAGATTGAAACTGATCACGAACCTCTCGCCACTATTTTAAAGAAGCCTATCTGTTCATCCCCAGCTAGATTACAAAGAATGATGCTCAAATGCAAAAGTACAACTTCAAAATGGTCTGTACAAAAGGCAGACTTCTTCATCCAGCTGATACCTTTTCCAGATCACCCAGAAATACAACAGAATGCTTAATGAAGAGAAGTTTGACCTTGATGTCATGGAAGCGTGTAATTTTTCTACCACGAGACTTGATGAGCTGAGAGATCATACAAAGATTGATCCAGTTTTGCAAAAGCTCCACCACTACATTTAATGTTGGATGGCTGTTGAAACAATCTAGTGAACCACCTGAAGTGCAAACTTTTTCGTTAAGAGATGAAATGTTGATGGAAGCTTGACATTATTTTCCAGGGTCTTAAAATTGTTGTTCCTGCTTCCTTACAAAGTGAATATATCCAGATTTTGCATCATGGTCACCCAGGTTCTGAATCTACCAAAAGAAGGGTGAGAGGACTAGTATTTTGGCCTTCTCTAGTAAAAGATATTGATAAAGTACTTTTCTTCTTGTTCAGTATGCAATAGCACAGAACCACATTTGCAAAAAGAACCACTTCAGCTAAATCAGGTTCCTGAACTACCTTTGGTCAACAGTAGCCACTGATGTATTTAAGTGGAACAGTCACCATTACTTAGTGTTGGTAGACTCTTATTTGAACTGGTTTGAGATAGATCTACTACCTAATCTAACTGCTGGTATCACCAAGTTGAAACATCATTTCTCAGTCCATGATAGTCCACACGTTATTTCTGACAATGGTACTAAATTTGCCAGTCAGTTTCAGAAATGTGCAAAATAATGGGAATTTGAACATGTTAATACTAGTCCAGAATACCCACAGTTAAATGGACTATGTACATGTGTAGTACAAAGTGCAAAGCAATTACTAGAGAAGTCAAAGCATAATACTGATGTTTTTTTTAATTTACCCAATCTCAGAAACATACCCCGTGATGATATGCATGGCTCACCTGCTCAGAGATTTCTATCTAGGCAAACCAGAACAAAATTGCCTATCAGTTCCAGTTTGTTGAGGCCTAAAGCAAAGAACAACAGAACAATCAATGCCCAACTATACAGAAAGTGTTCTTTTCTGAAGTCCAGCTATGATAAATTGAGCAGATTTCTTCATCCATTGAGAAAAGACGTGACAATGGGGATACAGATGGCAAAATGTTTCAACTGGATTGGTCAAGTAACAGGTATATGTGCCAAGCCGAGATCCTACTTTGTAGAATCTTGAGGGTGTGGAGTACAGAAGAAATCATAAAAATCATCTTCCTGTATCAGAATTGATATCACAACATTGCTCCTGTGATGCAGACTCTAGATCTCAGAGCAATCCAGACCATGTTCCTGTTTCAGAACGTGTCTTAACTTCTACTTCCGTTCCTGATGTCCCCAAAGTTGAACATTCAGCAGAGACTGTCCCAGTTGCTAGGCCTAATTTTAATTTGAGAGTCAGAATTTGGTCATATTTCCAGACCTAGTGTGAAATGTGAAATACACAGCAAGCTGGACATAATTTATGTATTTAGTTCTGTATAATTGCATGTCAAAGAATTATTTGTATCAACTGCATGTCAGTTAATGCTGTCAATATTGCATGACTCATTTCTCAAAGAGGAAGATGTAGAATAGTGTGTATGTGTTGTACCTTTAAAGAAGCATTTCAAGGACAGCACATGCATATAAATGGCAAGCATTTTGCTAGTTTCAGTTCCTTTTTGAGAGTGCAGCCAATGAGTGAGTATGTATAAGTGGAATAGCTAGTTTGTTTATAAGTTTACCTAAGTTAAAGTTATTAAGCCTCAATCCTGATACGTTTGTACATAATAATGCTGCTTGAACAGACCCCACAGAAGTTGGTCTGTTTTATCCTGACCAGACGAACGACAGCATGGCTCTTCAGTCAGTAGTACAGACCCAACTAATGTCATGTTCTGTTTCCCTTTAAATTCCTATTTGGCTTTATTTCTGCCTCACATCCTTATTAATTGAGTCCTTTTTAAAATAAATTTTAAACACCTGCCCCCTTTTTTGTTACCATTACAATCCTGCTACCAGCTGGCCTATTTGTTTATCCTGATCCTCAACATCTTGGATTCTGAGAGAGAGTAAAGGAGATATATGAGGATCATGGGCATCATCCAGCTAGGATTTGGAAACTTTTTCTTTGTATGCTTCTTACATTTCCCCTCATGGCTGGAAAGTAAGGTGCAGTGGGCCCTAAACCGTTCCATACTGTATGTGTCTATTTCAATACAACCTGGCTTACTTCCATGCTTCCCAATGTGAACTGTTGCAGTGGGACTCCACGATCAGCCTCCTCCTCCTGGGATGGACTAGTGCTGTGCCCCCGCTAGAGGAGTTGTGATGAAACAGCACTGACACCAGAGGGCAAGACTGCGTAAGCTGTTCTCTGCTATACCTTCTCATTTGGCTGTGCAAGCTGCTGTGTAGCTAGTCAAATACAGATGACCTCTTTAGGAAGGGTTACATATGAGCTGTCCACAATCCTTTATCCATCTCATTATTTACCAAAACATTAATTACAAAAACAGTAAACTGAAAAAATATGTAAAAAAAGAGAAATAAATTTTGGAGGGACCAAGCCCCCACCTGCATCAACAATGTGGGGAACAAGCTGCCCACCCTGCCAAATTATATATACCAGCTCCATGGGTGCACAACAATGGAGGAAAAAAGGATAAGTGCATCACCAGCTCACACATTAAAATAGATGCAGTGAAACTCATCACAACATAAAATCTTTAGAATAAAAACATAATTGAAAAGTTAGAGATGATTAATAGGATAGCCATGCAGGAATGAGAACCAAAAACTCTGCAGTGCATATCCAGCATTGAAATCTGAAAACCCATTAAAATATGCAAGTTTTGTTTTTCATTTTATGCTTAGGCATTCATTAGTATTTCTTGATTTTTAAATTGCTTTGTGGTAACAGTTTTTAAAATGTCTGCGATTCTGCATACTGTCCAAAATGTATACTGTTATAGAGTTGTGACATAGTGCTTGAATTACATGCTTTTACTCCATACTCTGTTGATCAGGTCATTTACAAACTGCTAACGATGCATATAATAATGCACCTTGCAGTCTGTGACACAATCATCTTATTTATGGTAATTAAGCATCACTGCATGCCTTAATGTCTTTCTAGCCCATAACCGCATATCTTGTAACCTGCTTTATAGCTGACTATGGGAATATAAAACATCCTGTTAAAGGGATTATGGGCTGTGATAAGGGATGTCAGACACCACCTACAGAAACATGAGCTCACACATTACAGTCAGTTTCAGTATGTGATGGAAAGCTGTGGGCATAATGCAAAATGGTTTCAGAGAATTGAGAGTAAAGACATTTAAAAATCCTCTAATCTGTCTGGTAGCTGTGCTTCAGAAATTCTTTCCATGTTTAATATGCATATTTGTTTGAATCTAACAAACTGGAGAAAACCTGACATGCTGCATTAATTCTACTGGCAACATTTGAGAAACTGATAAATGGAACTTTCTGACATTTATAGACTTGAAATGCACAGTGCCACCAGCATTTCATTAACAGAATTTAACTTACACAGACCGCTTATTACCCTGAATCCAATTAAATGTGCTGAGCTGTTTGATTTCCTGTTGTTACACTTAGGATGACTACTTCCTTTTGCTTTTCTCTCTAAATTTCTTCATTATGAGTCAGGCAATCTAAAGGCCACAGTTATATTCTTAGTGTTTTTTTTTTTTTACACAGGAATGCAGTTATTTTGAGATGAATGATTCACTCAAATTTTCCCCTTTCCAGAGAATGGTTTTAGAATTTCAGTTTGTTAGTAAATTTAATGAAAATCTGTCACTTGAATTTGTAAAAAAATTGTTGAAAAACATTTAAATTATACTTGAATTATACTTGAATTTTTGTTCTGCGAGCATGGGTGCCATATTGTTTGTTCAAAACGAGATGAGTTACAAGGTTTTCGGGGTTTAAAAGAATCGGTTTTATCCATACCTATCTCTTGTATGCTTATAATTGGTAGTGTCCATGTCTGAGATAATTCTGAGATACTGTCATGTTAATTACAGCAATACATTTCTAGCAGCAGATAACATATCAGAGGCAACCTACTGTCACATGGTATTCCTTAATTACTGAAGTATCCATGCTTGACTATATGTGGCTTCCAAGAAAATATGTAGTCCTGTCATTGATTCTGATGACCATTGTATCCTCTCACCACAGCTCAGAACAGTTTCAGATTTTTAAGGTTGATTTAGTCTTAACTTTATCTGTCTCTTCCAAAAAGAAGTGCATGCTAATGCAAATCTTAATATTCTACCAACGGTCTAATTAAACAATACCAGGAGTTGAAAAGTGACTTTTATTTATGGTCATTGTCCTTCTTATAGTTGACATTGTCTCTGATTAGCAAGGTAACAGTTTGAGAGTTTTGTCTGAGAGTATTGCTACTTAATGCTAGAAGTCTAAACCTCAAAATGCACTCACTTGAGGCACTCCTTAAAATAGAGAACACCAACATCTGTGCAATGTCAGAGACCTGGTTCAAGGCTCCAGAGAGTACCCCTGCATTACCAGGCTATAATTCATACCACACCTTTCAGCTACCTAACCTGGACCGAAACACTAAAGGCAGAAGCCTGTCCATATTCATTAAGGATATCCACACCGCCAGGCTAGTTGCTAAGCATAATGCATCCGAGATTATCCAAGTGCAACTAACACTGGGCAAGACCACAATCCAAATTGTAGCTTGCTACAGATCCCCCACCATGCCCCAGGATTTCCACTCATTTCTTGATACACTGGAAAATATTAGGATACAAGCCAACACCCTAATAATGTGCCATTTCAACTACCCCACCATTAACTGGGAAAACTCATGTACCAACTCTTTTGCTCAACATTTTCTGGAATTCATAAATTCCAACGCCTTGGATCAACTTATCCACACCCCCACCAGGGGCAGCAGTATCCTGGACATGGTCATTATCAACATTGGTGACCGGTGGTTCCACAACAAAGGTCAATTCCTCATTGGTCAGATCCAACCACAAGCTAATCACCCTAGACATCACATCCCGCCCCCACCTCCCATTAGGGAAACTACCGTAAAAAATTTCTCCGAAGCCAACTTTACGCTTCTTAAGACAGAAGTGGCAAACTTCATGACACCCCATGCAGATGGACAATAGAGGTACGACTGCCGAATCCTACATAATTGCACTTTATAAGCACTTACACGAGTGCATGGATCGTGCTATCCCCAACAGAACGAAGATGCTATCCTCCCAAAAAATTAAGCCAATCTGGTGGTCACCTGCCATAAACAAACTCTGCAACAGAAGAAAGAAACTGTTGCAAAAAAAGAGTAAAATCCCATGATTGGAGGAACTCCCTGGTCAGCCTCAGTAAGAAGCTGAGATCCCACATAAAATCCTCCAAAGCTAGTTACAAAAACAAAATTGCCACTGATTCTGAAGACAACCACAAAGCATTCTATAGCTATGTCAAGAATCTCAATGGCAACACTCAGATCTGCTCTGAGTTACAGCACAATGGCACTAAATATACAAACTGATATTGCCAACATCCTGGCAGATGGAGTCAGTGCTAACTTTACCCTCCTCTCACCCCCTAAATGGCCCATCTCTATACCAGAAGAATGCAAAGTTCCTGTAATCACAGCTGCACAGGCATAAACCACACTCTCCAAAGCCAAGAAAAACAGCATTCATGGGACCTGACAACATCCCAGGCTGTGTTCTACATGGACTACAGAACAAACTGGCACCCCACCTAAGTACCATGCTCAATCATAGCCTCACCTCAGACTTTGTACCCACTGAATGGCACAGTGATGGTTATCCCACTCCACAAAGGGGGAATCCACCACGGACCCTGGGAACTACCGCCCCATTAGCCTGATGAGCTTGGCCTGCAAGGCCATTGAACTTATCGTGGAACTTATAAACAAAGACATTGGTAATCTCCAAACTCTAGACCTCACCCAGTTCAGGTTTGTAAAAGCCAGATTGTCTCCTAAACTTGATAGACTTCTTTGAAACAGTCACCAAATCCGTCAACGAGGCTAAGATGGTTCACACAGCCTATCTAGATCTCGCCAAGGCTTTTGTCACCATCCCCCACTCTGGAATTATAGATAAACTCACTAAATTAGGTATAAATCCCAATGTCACAAGATGGATTGTCAACTGGCTCACTGACAGAACCCACACTGTGTAAGTAGCAGACTCCCAATCCGACTTCAGACCAGTGACAAGTGGAGTACTAGAAGGTTCAGTCCTGGGTCCTCTCCTGTTTGGTATCTACTTCTCTGAAGTACAAGCCAATACAAAAGGTCTTTGGCTAATTAAGTTCACAGATGACTGCAAACTAGGAGCCATAATTGAAACTCCTAACGATGTGGACATCCTACTAAAGGGTCTCACTGAAACAGATGCCTGGTGTCAAAAACCATGGGCTCAAGCTCAATGCCAAAAAGTGCATTGTCATCTCCTTTGGTAAAAACTATGTACCCATGAACTACCACATAGGCAGTAGTAAACTTAACACTGAAAGTGTGATAAGAGACCTTGGGACACAGGTGGACAGTAGTCTCTCCTTTGATAATCACATTGCCAGAGTAGTCAGGAAATCCATCTACGTGGCACACCTCATCACAAAAGGTTTCTCATCCAGGAAAAAAGAGGTCATTGTTCCCCTCTACTCATCACTCATTAAACCCATTATAGAGTACAAACACCTCTTTTAGTATGTACCTCACAAGACATCTACAACAACTGGAAAGGCCGCAGAAATACCTCACAAAGAGGATTACCGGCCTCAAACAGATGCCCTATGCAGACCGTCTCAAACATCTCCAGCTTTACTCCGTCGCATATCACCTACTCAGAGGCTATCTCTGCCTAATATACAAAGCTATGTCATACCCAGAGCTGTTGGACATGCTCCACTTAAAGAAATCCCAATCCCTCTGAGCTACATGCTCTAGAGACCTAAACCTTGTCACCACAATAAACGGAACATGCTGAAGGGATAGATTCCTGTCCCAGAGACTTCCCATACTCTGGAACAAATGACCTATCTATATCAAACAAAGCTCCTCATTTGCACTCTTCAAGAAAAATCTTGATGATTGGATGGGAAATAGGAAATTCACCCCGGGGATCACTTCTGTGGCTCTGCTCGACAGTGACACAGGAAAATAATTTTCCTGGATGGCGAAAGTCAGGGTACCTTTTTGTCTAGGCTTATATTAGCCCTAGGGCCAATAGCCTAGTACCTACCTATGAACCTATTATAATATTATATAGTTATAAAGTAGGTGAGGGCATAGATAAGCTGAATAAGTACTTTATCAGTTTTCACTGAACCCCTCCCCTCTTACATCAGTTGTTTGAAGTATGGTTAATTGAAATGTATGTAGTTTGAATTTTGGCTTCTCAAATACTTTATTTCATGTTTGGATACATGTTTTGTTGATTTGATTTCATAGGTCTATACCCCATTTTTAGGGCAGCCCTGATATGGTATGTATACTGATGAGGAAATTTCTGCCATGACACTGAGAAATTATGCTGTTGAACTGACAGCTTGAAGGAAGTTTATGTAGCTTAATTTATTTTCACAGTACAGTGTGTAAGTATACAAATTGTAGGTAAAGCTACTGCTAGAGTTACTTTCCATTTTCATGGTATCATTGAACATAAGTTACTTAAAGTATGGAGTGTGAGGTGCAGTCTTTTAAAAAGTTTAGGATGCATTCATATAATATCTTATACATTTTCATTCAAAATAATGTAGAATTCAGCAAGTGTTCATCTGTTAATTACTTCATGTTACTTCCAGTGTTATTTAACAGAAGCAGTATGCATGTCCAATGTCTGTATCATATCTCCACCCTTTTGATCTTGTTCTGGGAATGCATATGTAATCCTCACAATAGTTTAGTTTTGTGCTGGTAAAGTCAACATAAGTTCTGCAGTGTCTAGGTATTATCCCTTTGAAAATGGGAACATTAAAACTGTATTCGGCTCACTCGCTGCTTGCAACCTGTCTTCTATTAAATGATATATTTGTATTAATATCACTTTCTCATCTTTTTTTTTTTTTGCAGCTCTGATATCTTTCTAAAATATCCAAATACCCTTTTATATTAATGGTTCTTTTCTGTTACTCGTCTTTAAAATTGATCTTGAGTTATCAAAACTTGTATTCTGATTTTGGTGAGCATGCACAGAAAAATGTCAAGTTAACATGGCATAACTATTTACTCTGAGCCCTTCAGAAGTTAAAAATGAACTAAAATTCTGTTATAATTTCAGTGCATGCTCATTGAGAGGCTATTGGTTCATAAGTCATTAGGATATGGAGCATGTAGCTTAAGTGACAAACTTCTTTACTAAACTACATTTTTCTTGTAAATATTCTGAACTTCGTGTGAACCATCAAGATAAGATGGATTCCTTGCCTCTTTCAACTGATGGTGATATAAATGAGGTTTGGCAACAAACAAAGTTGTCCCAGGACATCTTCAAGAGGGGCTAGTTTGATATATTAGTGGGAGTTAAGTGGGTTGGGGAGGTAAAGGTTTAAATGGAGGGAGGGATGATTGGGGAGAAATGAGCTAGGGGGAGGGGCTTAAGGGGTTAAGACAAGTGTAGCTGGTTAAGTAATCACATTTGGTGTGAACTTGCTAAAGGCAAGGTACGCCCATGACGACCTGTAGGTATTTCGGGTGAACAGCTAAGCCTTGAGGTACTGGTTTGGGGGTTTACAGGAAATTATCACCTCATAAGAATAGGGAAGAAACCGGTTTTATTTGGTAGATGTTGATATTGAACAGCAAGTATCTTAACTGTTTGGAGCTGCATATAGTTACAGGGTTGCTGTCTCTTTGAAGAGAAACGCTGTTGGATACTGTATATTATAGCTTGGGTAGGATACTTCACTTTGAGTGTAGAGTTGAAGGTTCTCTGGGTTTGTGGGTTGGTTGCATCTGGAAGTATTCTTGAATGAGTCAATCACCTCCTTCTGTCAGCAGCATTTTATTTAGAGAGGATTCTTTGTTTTACAGTCTTGCCTTTGGCCTGCAGGATGCTGCTGGAAGATGGAATTCTGGTTTTCTTTGGACAATGAATGGTTGTGTTCAACAGGCCTTGTTTTCTGACTCCGTTGGTATTCCCTGCCTCTTTGCGGGCTTGGGGTGCTTGTGGCAGGGATGGCAGAATGTGCACTTTATCTGCCTGGGGCTTTTTCTCAAAAGAAAAAAGGGGAAAGGAGTCTTGAATTGGTGATGCGATTCCATTGCCTGTTCTTTAGGTTGTTTGTTTGCCACTTGAGTTTGGGATTCTTGATTTGGGTCAATATAACATGCCCAGTGTGAGGTTATTTTCCTCAATGAAGTCCCAAATGTTTTTGCGGGCTTTGAAACTGTTGTTGCTGTGCATACTCAGTGGCAGAGATGGCTTTCAAGTTTATAGATTCCGGTGAAATGTCCAGGCATTCCTCTGAGCCTGTTGGAGGAAGAGACCTGGACAGGGCTGGGTATAGTTGAGGGCAGAGGTCTGAAGAGGGGGAGATCGTAACTGGAGCCCCAAGAGAATGGTGAGGTCTCATATGGCGGAGTCTGCTTTGCATACATTTCTGAAGGAAAGGAGGTCTGAAATTTGATGGTATGGCTTCTGCTGACTTCAGTCCTAAGATTTGCCTGAGGGCCATGGCTTTGCAGGTAGTTTTGTGGGGAAGCCCGTACAGGATTGCTGGCTTCAGTAGTGTGTCTTCCTGTTGGTGGCTTTCGCATTCTTAGGGCAGCATGGTGGTTGGCCATTGGCAGTTTCTTTTACAGGGCATTTCCGGGTGTGAATGGCAAAGGGCGTGTGTCCGTTCCCACACATTTAAAAAAAAAAAAAAACCTTTCCTTTGTGTGGAGATTGTGATTTGGGCTCTATTGCAGCATTGGGGGTTTGCTGCTCAGTCATGGTAAGGGGTTAGTTTGATTCTAGGCACTCGTGCATTTTATCTGCATTTTGTCTATTCCTTTCTGGTGGCTCACAACCTGTAACCATGAATAATAAATTAATAGGGTTGGGAGTCTGCCTGCATGGCGGAAATATGGTTGATTCACTGCAGTAGAAAGCAGTCCTGGATATGCTGACTGTTTAACCCTGGTATTTTGCTTGATGTTTATTAAAAAAATAAATAAATAAATAAAAAGTGCAGACACACATTTTGAGCAGGTTGGTGTCTGCTCCACTTGGAGACAAGGGGAGTTTTCACTAGTGCTTGTACAAGTTGTGGGTAGAGGACACTAAAATATAAATAAAAGGATGAAATACTTTAGAAAAACAAGGTTTTGAAATGGTAGAATGTTTATATGTTTTTAGAAAATAGACAATAAAACGAATTTGGGGTAAACTGCAGAAAATATTTAAAATGTTTTCAAAATCTTAACATGGATACGATTTTCTTATCAGTGGCACATGTGAGGGTGGACAATGTGGACTGTGTACATTTGTATTGGTGGTGAGGATTTTGATTTGGAGCATCAAGCTGTTTTACAGGTTTGGGGTTCGCTCATTGTGCTTGGAGGCATGATACTTGTGATTTGTTATGTTGTGTTTGATTTGGGTAGTTGGAGTTTGGGGCTTGCTAGCTTATGGCATCTGTCTTGCTGGGATGGCTGACTTGTCGAGTATCAGACTGGAGTAGGTTTTCAGGTTCCGCACTGGGTTGCTCCGTAGGGGTATTGGGTATTTCTGTTTTCTGACTACTTAGTCCGTTTGGGGTGGCTGTTGGTATGGAGAATTGTTTGCAAGTCAGAATGTAATTGGGGGCATAAAACAGTCATTTACTTTACCGGAAGAGTTGAATGCAGTTTTGGAAAGCCAGTTAATTTCTCAGTAAGAAGGAGGTTAAGAAGTACCGCCCATTGATTCAAAGCACAAAATGTTCAGGAAGATTGTAACTTTATGCTTTCTACTCACTCATGCATTTTACCTGCATTCCGGACTGCCCCTGCACAGCTTGCATCAGTAGCTGTTAGTAGGCTATTCAGATTTTATTTGTTGCATTGCTTTTCAAGGAACAATCCTCTCACTATGCCTAAGCATCATCATATCTGCCATGTTATGTGAAGAGGGGAGGGAGTTGGGGTTGGGAAATGCCATTCTTCAATGGTATAATTTTATTATTACTTTGCAAATGGTAGTGCGTCTTCAAACTAAGGATAAGTTGATAGCTGATCCCTAAGGCTAGTTTATTCTTAATTGTAAAAAAATGTGGAAATGAGGCTATTTCCATTCTGAGGAGAGGGAAGGTTTCGCGGACTGTGGGGGCACATTGATCAGTGGTTGGTCTGGGCTCGCGTGGCATAGTGCTAATTTTGCAGTAAGACTACTACAGCTCTTGGGTTTCTAGCACCATGACGAAATCACCCCATTCTTTAGTCCAAGTATGATTAAAATTCATGAAATTAGTATTGTTCAATCTTGGGTGTCAGCCAGTGTCCCTTATGGTGTGCGGGGTGCAGGGGGAGATCAAGTAGGGGAGTAAAGGTAGCGGTAGTTAACTTGTTAAATACCAGAATTCCTATTCTTCCCAGGGGGCCCGGTTGGTATGTCTGGTATGTTTTGTTTAACAAATGGCTGCCATGGCGCTGTCTGCTAGTGGAGTGCGGCCATGCTTTCCTGCAAGCATTGAAATGCAAAATGGTCTTGCCAGCAGGATCTTCTGCATTAGTAGTCATTCTTATTCCAATTAATGTGGACCTATGCAGATGGCTTTTACTTCTGCAAAGACGGTGCATATTGAAGTAACATATGCTATCAGGTTGTTAATGTTTCTTGTGCCCTAACAAATATTTTCTATTTAAACTGTGCTACAACTGGCTGGATCATAGGGTATGACACTAGAAATTTTATATTTATTGTGTTTCATCCAAATCTGCCAGTGAAGTATATGCAACTTACTACTTTATGTCAATAAGCGGTGTTCATCAACAATGTGGGTATATTTATATGTAGGTGGAAGTACCTTAAGCTCATAAATGGTTAATTTTAACAGTGTAATCAGTTCTGCAGGAGTGTATGTGCATGTGTGTATTAAGTAGGAATACTTTTGCTAATGTTTCTGTGACATTATTTTAAATGTCACTTCGGTCATTATTACTATTAAAGTTTTTACACCCGAGTAGGATGGGGAGGTTGGTAGAAAAAAATGACGGACTCTGCTCAGATGATAGTCATTAGTATATCTTCACAGGACTAATGTGCATTTGCGTAACGCAAATGGGAATGCTGTACTGTTGTTAATTTTATCATGATCCGATGTGGTATACACCAAGTTCTTTTAGTGGCAGCAATAGTTAAATACAGATATTGGCAATTTTATAATGATAGCAGTTTGAACTGTTGTGTTTGGAAGTTTACTAGAGAGTCCACAGATCGGTCAGCTAGCTTAATGCAGGTGGTAATGGGTGGGCTTAGAGATCGGTTTGCCACATACACACAGGGTAAGGAGTTTGATTCCCATCTTTATTTGGTATTGGGTCTAACCGTATTTGTAGAAGGAGGGGATTTACTAGCACTGTTGTTGCAGCTTGATTGACCAAATGTTCTCGGAGATGTGAATCATTTTTTACCATGGGGGTTTGAGAATCTGACTGGTAGCTCCATAACTGGGGGGATTGAGATACCTTTTAACTTTGCAATGTTCATGACAACGAGGTGCTTAATTTGTTTTCTTTTGCAGAGAGTGACGGTACAGAATTTCTGCATGGAAGGCGGTGAGGTTGCAGATGGAGGTTCATCATTTCTGGCAGAGATGGCGAAGGACACGGTTCATTTCATCTGGTGGGCCTAAGGATGTGGATGTGACAGAGGATGCTGCTGTTCAAAGTTTTGGACATTGGCTTGGAAAGCATTGAGGTTGCAGGTAATGACATGATTTCAGGTGTTCATTCTGGCAAGTAAGTTTGTAGGGTTAAGAGTACTGTTGCTTCAGGGATGCTCGGGGAAAATTAGGGGCATGGTAAAGCAGGGGTTTAGTTAGCAGTAAAGGGAATTTTGGGATAGAACCTAGTTGGGATGTATTTTGTAGCTGAGTTTGGGTTGCTTTTGAGATAGTCTGGAAACCAGGTTTCTAGTAATTGTAACATGGTAAGTACACAGTTAGGGCATGTCAGATTGGGTGGAGTTTTGGTTGCATTTACAGTTATCTATGCAAGCCACTGTGTTGGTAGGGGGCCCATGACCTGATTTGGTGATGGAAAGTTCCGGTGGTTCACGGGGAGTGGTAGCTATTTGGATGTTGCATACTAGGTTAGGGTTTAGGAGTATCACAAGAACTGTGTGTGTGTGTGTGTGTGTGCATGTGTGTGTGTGTGTGTGTGTGTGTGTGTGTGTGTGTGTGTGTGAGTGAAGGAATTTGAAAGGTAGGGTTCTTGGAAGCATGGCAGGTATGATGGTACTTTGGGTATATTGTGGGAGCAGAGTGCTTTCTTACGTCGGTGAGAGCAGGTTTAAACAAGGCAGGTTGGAGTTGTGCAGAAGTCGGCCAGGTCCTATTTCTTTTAGTTGCGACTAGGGTTTAGCCAGGAGGGGCTTTAGCAGGTGCTAATTTGGGGGGCATTTAACATTATGCAGATGTTAGCTGTTGATAATAATCCAGATCTTAATCAGGAGTATAGTATTGTGCTATCGTGACTTTGGTGGGTTTTCAGTGGTTTGATGGGTCGGCTTGGGTTGAGTAGGTAGAGGGACAGACGTTGAATACTGTAAGATGGGTTTTCTTTGACTGGGTGCTTATTTGAGTTCAAGGGGTTAAAGTTTCAGTGGCATTTGTTATGGCTATAGGTTGTCATACTGGAAGGTGAGCTATGGTTATTGGCTTGAGGGAAGTGTATTAAAGGGAATGTATTCTCCTGGAATGGATGTGCGGTGTGGTACAGTGGAGTCACGGGTAATACTACTTTATCTAGTTTCATTAAGGCATGTTTCAGTGCTGGTATGTCACAGCATGGGGTTGATGACAGGGTTCTAATGTACTTTACAGATGATGGGTACACCGAATGATGTTTGGCTTAACCCTTCCCTTTATGGGAGGTAGTTGGTTGAACAATTTTGGGCAGAAGGGAGGGGGAACAGCCTGGTAAGGCTGGTTGGTGGAGAAGAGGGACAGGCTTGCCCTCTTCTGTTCCCCCTCTGGTGTCTGGATGTTCATTACAAGGATCTGGGGAAAGGAAAATGAGCAGTTGGAGGATGTTTGCTGAATAGATAAGTAAGCTGAGGTAAGGATGCTGCTTATTTGGTGGAAGGTAATTCAATGAATGGTATGAAATTAGATGGGACGCTGCTTCATAAGTAAAGTAAACGAGCAGAGGTATGGACGCTGCTTACTGGGCAGGGTGAATAGGTACATTGCCCTGATTAACATTACAAGGATGGTGCTTCATAAGTAAAGTAAGCGAGCAGAGTTATGGACGCTGCTACTGGGACAGGGTGAGTAGGTACGCTGTCCTGATTAACATTACAAGGTTAATATGCTGTGTTTAGAATCACCTACATTATGGTTAGTTGTAATTAATGAATTTGGTGAACAAAGCTATGTTATGGAAGTTTAATAAAGGTCATCAAATTTTATTTGGTGTGATGTGTGTTTATTGAAGGGGACAGGGACAAATGATGTTTGGCAACAAACCATGTTGCCCCGGGACATCTTCATGAGGGGTTAGATTGATATTAGTGGGAGTTAAGTGGGTTGGGGAGGTGAAAGGGTTAAGTGGAGGCAGGGATGGTTGGAAGGAAATGAGATATGGATGGGGAGGGGCTTAAGATATTTAGACAAGTGTAGCTGGGTAAGCAATCACATTTTGGCGTGAACTTGCTACCCACCCACCTTCCTTCCCCTTTTCATTGGTGGGTTGGGGAGATTGGGTTATTTTATCAGTTGGGGTAGGCGGAGAAGAGGGACAGGCTTGCCCTCTTCTGTTCCCCCTCTGGTGTCTGGATGTTCATTTCAAGGATCTTGGGAAAGGAAAATGAGCAGCTGGAGGAAGTTTGCTGAATAGATAAGCAAGCTGCGGTAAGGATCCTGCTTATTAAATGGTGTATGAAGTGAGATGGGATGCTGCTTCATAAGTAAAGTAAGCGAGCAGAGGTATGGACCCTGCTTACTGGGCAGGGTGAGTAAGTACGCTGCCCTGATTAACATTACAAGGATATTATGCTGTGTTTAGAATCAACTACATTGTGTCTAGTTGTAATTTAATAGATGGTGGTGGTCAAAGCTATGTTATGTTATTGAAGTTTTAATAAAGGTCGTCAAATGTCATTCGGTGTGATGTGTTTATTGAAGGGGACCAGGACAAATGCATTCACACAGCCTGTCCATGTTAACACCTTTAATGCAATCTCTACTAAATGGCACTGTAGTTCTAAAATTGACTGGCAGGATACAGAATGCTGAAATAAAACCATTTCAGAGTTATTACTCTGACACAAAGCAGAAATCTTAAGACAAAAGGAAGCATTATAGAAACATGAAGAAACTGGTAAATCTTCAACGTAGTTAATTTAAAATTAAACATTCTTAAAAGCAGATATAAGACAACCTCTGTATGATCTGATAGTCGCAAGGAAAGGAGGAAATTGTCTCTGTAATTTGTCAAAATAGAAATAGGAAACTGTGTGCAGCTGAACAACCCATCATAGAATTATCACCAGGAACAAGGTAACCATCTCTCAACATGTCATCATACGGTTTTCAATTTACCACGTGAGACAGTTGGCTTTAAAAAAGTAGTTGAGAAGATGGTGGCATGATTGGCAGGATTATGTATCAGAATATTACCTGAACATAACAATTAACTTTTCATAAAAAGCTTCCAATCTTGGATTACTGAAAATGATGGTAAAAGAGCTTTATCTGTACTTCCTTTATCACGGAGTAAATATTATGTACCTTTAGAACATGACAAGGATTGCGGAAATGACTATAACCTTTACTACAATGGATCCATGGATACCTTGATGCACTTTTATTGAGGTAAAAATTGACATTGCTGAACTCAAAAGGAACAGAAAATCACTGGGATGAGTTACATTTTGTAAAGGAAGGAATAGAAAAAGTTGAGATACCTGTGCATGTACTTCTAGGTGAAAAGATTATTCTCTCTACTTCTTGTCAGTGCCCTAGTGAGGGTGTTCTGAGTTAGCAGATAAGCAACAAAATTTTTTAGAAAAAACAGTGGAAGGACTGTATAATAAGCATCGCTAGAAAAAAAAATTACAGCAAAAATAGATGGAGAAACAGATGTGTGGTTGGTTCAATTCTATGTATCAAAAGAACAGCCGAGGAGTGTTAAAAAAAAAATCCCAGTTCTTTATAGTAAGCGCTTTCGTTCATTCACACTATCCAATGAACTAAAACTTTACCCAACATTCAACGCCTTATATAAGGCTCTTAATAAGTAAATAAGTTAATAAAACAATTAACAAGCTTCCTCAAATTGATCAAACTGTTAAGTGTTGTAAGAAATGCCATTACAAATGGAATTTAAAATGCTAAACAGAACAAAGAAATTAAACATTATAATTCCTTATATAACACAAACAAAATAAGACAAATATAAGCCATACTAAAATATATGTATTATCACTTGTCTGGAGACAATGCAATGATAAATTAACGGCCTCCACTTCTTATCTAGATGTTAAGCTAAGTGAGTGAATCAACTTTGACCCCCTTTTTTAAAAAAAAAAATAACATACATTAAATATTATATAGAAAACTGCTACTTAATTGAGTGGTATCATCATAGTAAAATGTAACTGAATAGATGTATACACATTTCATGCTACATATTACCTATCCAATGATTTTAACTTTTAGAATGCATTTAATTGAACTAAATTAATTCAGCCCAGGTAGAATATGGGCATTGGTTCTTAACTGCCATAATAGTTCACATTCTTCCAACTTCAGTTCCCACAGACCACCTCTAATATTTTTATTTATTTGATCCATGATAATAAAATAGAATTTATGCGTGGGATTGTCTATAACGTGCCTTGCCATTGTCTACAGACACAACGTAATAATACATACATTTTACTATTTTTGTCTGAAGAAGTTAATTGTATAGTGTGGATGAATGAAAGTGCTTACAATAAAGAACTGCGATTTTTTATTTTTTAGCAACCCTCGGCTGTTCTTTTGTTACTTTTTGTGGTTTTTCACAAGTGTCCTTTGGTTGGTTCCATTCTATACCAATATTTTAAATTAAAAATGACATGCTGTATAGGGTGAGCAAAGAATAAGTGTAGCATAAGTAGTTCCAAAACCTGTATGACCAGACTAACACTCCTTTTACATCCAGGACAATGTACTAGCTTTTCCCCCATTTCAAAACAAAACAGCTAAGAACAGCTGATGAATTACTGGATAGGCATGGAGCTTGTGTTGCCATTAGTAAAACCTGCAAATAATTACCAGAACATTGTCATGATTTATGGCTATACAACTAATTTCCTTGAAGCAGTTTTCCTACAAAAAGCTAACGTTAAGACAGCAGTTAAGGAGCTAGTGTTATTTTTCTCTAAGGTATTGAACCACAAGAAGATATTCGTAAATTAGGGCACTCCTTTTATATCCAGGGTAATGCACTAGTTTTTCTAGCATTTTAAACCAAAGCAGTTAAGGACATATATATATATATATATATATATATATATATATATATATATATATATATATATATATTCTTCATACACTGATGTGTTAGCATAGAATTCAGAGTAGAAGAGCTAAACTAAAGAAGGGCATTGAACATGCTAGTAAGAAATACTATCTATTATTTCCCTACCTCATTTTTACTGTAAAAGTGGTGCCCAAAACTTGAGCAGTATTTATGCTATTTACAGTATGGTAGGTACCCCCAATGTTTGCTGAACATAGCAAAGAAGACTTGTGAGGAGGAGACCCGGTCTCCCCTTTTAATAGCATTTTAGTACAAATATGTAACCTAGGTTAGAAATGATTACTCAGATAGTTTAAGAACATATTCAAAGGTCAGACATGCAGCACAGGATTTGCAATATGAATAAGTGACTTGCAGGTCCAAGTAATAGCAGTAGTTCCTTCTCATGAAAATAAGTTCCTGGTAAGGTGTTGATGACCCTTTGAGGTAGCAGGCAAAAATGAACACGTTCAGCTAAAAAAATAAGTCCAACTAGAAAGAGAAGGCCAGCGCAGATGTATCAAGTAAATGGGTTAAAATCCCGAGGGAAAGCTGAAACGTCTGTAATCATCCTGGGAGCTGACCTATGCACAGCAGTATAGAAACTGGGAGTTCTAGCTTTGCAATTCAAATAGATGAAACATTGTCCAAGTCATAGAAGCACAAGAAAACATTTTAACTAAGAAAGTGATTTTTTTTGAGCAGTGTGGTAGAATATAATCGATACAGTATCATGCTGGAACTCTCTACTAGGGGAAAAAAAGGTAACCCTAAGACTGCATAGGATACCAGACTACCAATGGGAGCTCTAAGACTGTACAGGATACCAGACTACCAATGGGAGCTCTAAGACTGTACAGGATACCAGACTACCAATGGGAGCTCTAAGACTGTATAGGATACCAGACTACCAATGGGAGCTCTAAGACTGTATAGGATACCAGACTACCAATGGGAGCTCTAATACTGTATAGGATACCAGACTACCAATGGGAGCTCTAAGACTGTATAGGATACCAGACTACCAATGGGAGCTCTAGTACTGTATAGGATACCAGACTACCAATGGGAGCTCTAAGACTGTATAGGATACCAGACTACCAATGGGAGCTCTAATACTGTATAGGATACCAGACTACCAATGGGAGCTCTAAGACTGTATAGGATACCAGACTACCAATGGGAGCTCTAATACTGTATAGGATACCAGACTACCAATGGGAGCTCTAAGACTGTATAGGATACCAGACTACCAATGGGAGCTCTAAGACTGTATAGGATACCAGACTACCAATGGGAGCTCTAAGACTGTACAGGATACCAGACTACAAATGGGAGCTCTAACACTGTATAGGATACCAGACTACCAATGGGAGCTCTAACACTGTATAGGATACCAGACTACCAATGGGAGCTCTAACACTGTATAGGATACCAGACTACCAATGGGAGCTCTAAGACTGTATAGGATACCAGACTACCAATGGGAGCTCTAAGACTGTACAGGATACCGGACTACCAATGGGAGCTCTAAGACTGTATAGGATACCAGACTACCAATAGGAGCTCTAAGACTGTATAGGATACCAGAATACCAATGGAAGGCAATAAGTGGTAGCTGGTGCAAAGGTTGGTTGGTGCAGAGGTTAAGGTTGTAAGTGGAAGTTTCTTTGGTACAAAGTTTGATTCCCTTAGTTCTTGTTTGCATATAGTGTGACTTTGAGCTAGTCATTTAGTCAGACATTCCTCCCAGGCTGCCCCTGAAAAAGGACTTGTGCCCCCTGGCTTGCCTGCTTAACAGGATTATTATTATTAAGTAGAGACACGAGAAAAATGATTAAACAGGAAGCAATTGAGAAGGCCCTAAATTTATGGAATAGCCCATTTGTGTTAGTTAATAAGCTACATGGCTTTATAAGATTGTGATTTGCAGAAACTAACTGAGATATCCAAATGTGATAGCTATGCAGTGTTCTGAGTAGGTAGGCATATAGAAAGGCTAGACAAAGTAAAGTTTTTGACCACCCTAGCTTTAACAAAAGGGAACTGCCAGATTTCCCTCACACCAATACAAAGATAAGGTAGTGTTCTTCTTTGTCATTATATTATGTTACCCTGTCTGACAGTGCAGAGGATTATGTCTAGAAGCTGTTTTCATGTGGTCCAGGTTTTGATTCCCTTAATCTCCATTTGCCTATTTTGTGACCTCGAGCAAGTTATTTAACCAAATAATGCTTAAGGGCAATCGAGAGAGTTGAGATGTGCTCCACAATGGTCTATTGGACTGCATTACTGGTAACTACCTTGACTTCAGAGAGCTCCTGCTGCTTTTCAGAGGATCATTGATAAAGGTCTGAAACTATATTCCAGGTACTTGGCTGTGTACCTTTGTGACAGAATAGTTCAGAAGATTTAAAATGATATTAAACCGAAGTACAAGCTGTTCTGCACTGTTGAAAATGAGCTACAGTTGCAGTTTGACAAAAGTAAGCATTGTATGGCTGAAGTCCGATACTATAGGATATGTGATTGGGAAAGGGGTGATTAAACCCCAAGCTGACAAAATAGAAATTGTCAGAACCTGACTTGTGTCTAGTACTTAAACATCAAGTGAAAGCTTTCTTAGGACTAGCAGGTTACTACAGAGAATATGTATACAGCTTTGCTATTAGAGCCTGCACTCTAACAGACTTTACAAAAGGAAAGGATTCTGTTTTGATAAGATGGGGTTCAGAAGCAGACGGTCTGTAACCAACTGCAGACTATTTTGTGTTCAGACCCAGTCTTCATTGCCCTTGAGTTTGGTGAGCCATACAGCTAGCTCATCTGGTTAAGGTCAAGGAGCTTAAAAAAAAAGAAAAAAAAAAGCTGAACTAAAACTGCAACATGCATCTTGCTACAATCACATGCACTCACCTCATACTAACCACTGCAGCACTTCCCTTGACCTGTCAAGGAGATATCAGTTTTGATAAATCAATGCCGATACTGAACTCCTACAGCATCAGCTCTTCTATATCATGCTCTTTGACAGCTTGCACCTAGGGCAGATACCTCATATGCCTCTCCTAATACCAGCTCTGCTAGCCTGCACTGCAACTGAAGAAAGGTTAGGAGATGTGCCACCTCAGAAAATAGCTGATGCACAACACTCGGTCTGCTGTCTCAGCAGAAGATTAAATAAGACTTGGATGTGACTCACTATCACAGAGCAAGAGTGACTTGTTATTAAATGGTCATTGTTGCTCTACAGTAGTATTTACTGGGACACAGCTTCCCTTCGATATGTGACCATCACCACTGTAGTGGTTGTACAAGCCCAGGGATGTCTACACCAAGTTATGTAGCTGGGGTTTGGAACTGCAAGTACTTCACTTTACAATTTGTCATAGGCCTATAGTAACCACATGGATGTAGATTGGATATCCAGGTCCATTAACCCATTCCATTCTGTGTAGAACTAGGAGTACTTTATTAGGAAGAGGCTCATGGCATATTGGTAGCTTCCAAGGTCTGCAGTGCTGTTTTATTGTATGTTCTGTATGATGTAAAATATAATTGCATAGATACTTAATATAATGCAGGCGTAAAAACACATAGCAGCATATGTCTCAAGTTAAATTTGAAACAATGCCAAAACAAACATAATCAAAGAACTTGCAGCCAAAAGGACTATAAATTAAATCTATTGAATCAGTTCCAAAATATATTGTAGACTGCAATGATTAAGGTTGTCAGGGCATAGAAAATGCAAAAAAAAAAAAAAAAAAAACTTACTTTACCAGCACAGTGCCATCTTGGACCTTAAAAACATGGTCAGGAATGTGATGCCCTGGACAAGGTACTGCCTTCCAGGTGGGAGGGGGCTCTGGTATCCTGAACCCACAGTTCTTCCCATTCCTCTTCTTTAGGTAGTGGCTCCCCCTCTTTATGCTGTAGGGAGGCAAGACGTTATCAGCTCAAGGCAATTCTGAGTAATTATTGAATTGGTTGTCGGGCAAAAATCAGTCTGGAGTCAATTCAGTTTCTTTCAGTCGTTCTATTGTTCTCAGGCAGATGAGCATATTCTGACAGGTTGAAGCCACAGTTGCACACTATTTATAAAGCTAGAGAGTTGGCGTGTCAAAACTTAGTTCGTCTTCTTGGGTGTGTCCATATTCTGGAGGGCCCATTAGGTTGGCTTTTCCAAGTTAGTAACCACCTCCATATGCATCTATTAGAAAGTAATTTTGATGCCAAATTGAATATTTTGTGTTTTTGACTCATTTATGCAATTTTGCTTGATCAGCTTGTTTAAACTAACAACATCTGAAATCACTGTAAAATAAGCCATTATAATTATATGGATCTACTTCTCTTGTTTAAAAATGCACTTCTTTGAACAAGAGAAACCCGCGGCCCACTTTAAAGAAAGTGCACTTAACCGAAAGTGCACTTTCATAGAACTCAGTTTACTGAAGCATGGTGCCATGGGTATAAGGAAATATACCTTTCCCCACTGTAGTGCGATCAGCAGGGGTGTGGGGGGCAGGGGGTCTTGCACCCCCTGCAAACATGTGTTCCACTTTGCCAGACCGGACCTCTGCTAATTATATAGACTAACTCAAAGATTGCACTACAGTGGGGAGAAAGGTAGATTTCCTTATCCCCACTGTACCACGATTCAGTAAACTTGAGTTTCACGAAAATGCACTTTCAGTTAAGTGCACTTTCGCTAAAGTGGGTCTCTGGTTTATCTTGTTCAAAGAAGTGTTTTTTCAATCAAGAGAAGTAGACCCCCATATATATATATATATATATATATATATATATGTATATGGGTCTACTTCTTTTGACCCAACTCCCATTTGCCTGAGACGAAATCACTGAAATTCCATTTGCCCGACACTTCATTTCACTGACAAGTATTATTAGCAAGAAAATGGAATATGCCCCCTTCCCCACTGTAGTGCGACCCTGGAGTTAGAATATATAGTTGGGGGGTGAGGGGGGCACAGCCCCCCACTTCATTTCATATGATATTGTTAACTTTTGATGTAATATTGCTTAGTGAAAGAAAAGTAAGTGGGGGGCTGTGCCCCCCATACCCCCCCTAACTATATATTCTAACTCCAGGGTCACACTACAGTTGGGAAGGGGGCATATTCCATTTTCTTGCTAATAATACTTGTCAGTGAAATGAAGTGTCGGGCAAATGAAGTGTCAGGCAAATGAAATTTCAGTGATTTGGTCTCAGGCAAATGGGTGTCAGGCAAATGGGAGTTAGGTCAAAAGAAGTAGACCCATATATATATATATATATATATATATATATATATATATATATATATATATATGTAATACTTTACACATCTTCTCCAAATTATGTGAAAAAGACTTAAGGTTGTTACTTTCTGACAAAAGTAAAAGTAAGTGGTTCAATCTTTCTGTTCAACAACAAATTACGTTAAAATCTCTCATTAAAGATGAGTCTCTTAGAATTATGAGAGCAGACAAAGGCTCTGGTATTGTTGTAATGGAGCAGGATCGATACACTAATTCCTTATTAAAGGACCTCATGAACAATGAATTTTACAATCAAGCCTCTATGTCTGATGTTAATAAAGCATTTAAACCTACTGACAAGACTATAAATGATTTGTATAGAAATAATATGATTTCTGATACAGAAGTTTCTTTCCTCACAGTTTCAAATCCTCATTTGGGGAAATTCTTTGGGATTACTGAAATCCACAAGGATATAGTTAACCCACCATTTAGACATATAGTGTTCAATAAAAGAACTAAAACTGAGGGTGTAGCTGACTATATAGATCGATTATTAAATCCCATTGTACAGAAATCTCCATTTTTTCTAAGGGACTCATGGGATTTTTTAAACCTCCTACACTTGAATCCACCACCAGGGTCAGATATTATCCTAGTTACACTTGATATAGAGTCATTATACTCTAATATACCTCATGATATTGGTATTACTTATTTAAAATCATATCTCACTGGACAAACTCATTTTTCGCAGAATAAAATTGATTCTATTTGTACATACGTCTTTAGTACTTACTAATAATTTTTTTTATTTCACTGATAAGATTTTTCATCAAACTAAAGGAGTTGCAATGAGAGCTAAATTAGCTCCAGCTTTTGCTAATTTGGTGTTGGCATGGTGGAAATGAACACTTTGACATCTTTGCCTGGCTTCAGTCAAGTATAATTATACAAGAGGTATATTGATGATTTGTTTTTTGTCTGGAAGGGACGTAAATTGGATCTCTTGAATTTTTTTAATGATTTATATAACAGCATTTCGTTTCTTAAGTTCAAAATCTTAGCGTGCGGCAATTCTGTCAATTTCTTGGATGTGCAAGTATCTATTAATACTAACAAGTTGTCATGGATGTTTACTATTTACAGGAAAAGTACTTTCGGGAACAATTATCTACATTACTCCAGTATGCACCCTGTGTTTATAAAGAGAAATATGGCTAGGGGACAATACATTAGACTATCCAGAATCATTTCTGATGATTCAGTTTTTGTACAAGTGTCATTTATTCACAACATTTTTAGTAGAAAGGGGTTACCCTATTGATGCATTACTGTCTATTTTCAATTAAATTAATATTTTGAAACATACTAGATTTCCCCCTATTATTTTAAAAGGTTTTACACCTAAGAGTAATAATATTCCTAGTTACTCAGTCAGTAACACCACACTTAATACTGATCTTCCACCACCTGGTTTTAATGAACACACTAAGACACTCACTAAAGAGATAACTGATAGATTTACATAATTTCCTATTCCTATTTGTAGAGATGCTTCTGCTATTAAAAATGTGCTCTTTAACAATTGAGATATCCTGACCTCTAGCCAGGATATTAACCTAAAATTAGGTGCTTGTCCTATTTTTACGCATAAGAAAATTAAGTCTTTACGTTCACTGTTTGAGAATAGAGATGCACCTTTTTTGCTGTCTCCTCTTATACAATCTAGGATAGGCATGTTTTGTTGTGGGAAATGTATAGCTTGTAAATGGATCTTTACAGGTGATTCGTACTTGTTTCATCATAATAATTTTACAGTTCATTTCCAGCATTATTATGACTGCAATTCTATTTTTGTTGTATATGCTGTAGTATGCTCATCTTGCTTTTCTTTTTATGTTGGTAAAACTATTCGTAAACTTTCTACAAGAATAAAGGAACATGCTGCTGCTATTAAAAATACTGATCTCAGTAATGCATTAGCCAAACATAGTCTTCCCTCTACTGCCTTCTCACAGTTTAAATTCTTTGTTTTGGATCAAGTTCCTGTTTTCTTTGGAGATACAAATACACTTTTAGAAGTTAAAGACTTAAAATGGCAACTTTTTTTAAATGCGGAAAAGCCCCCAGGGTTAAATGAAAACTTGAATATTAGATGTGCCTTGAAATGGCGTCTATAATTCTTATTTTTATATGGATTTTCTGTATTGTCCTATATTCATGAGTCCTATGCTCTGTATTGTTCCATATTCACAAGTTCCATTGCATATTCATCTCATTCTGTACTGTAATATTTATTATGTAGATTTTTATTTACTGTACATGAGTCTTTCTGCATGTTCATTTGACATTGTACTATAATTATTATGCAGAATTTCACTTACTATACTATACATTGGTTGATTTTCATGATGTCACTTCTAATAATACTGTCAGCTATATATACTGACATTTTGAATGGATAGTGTCATATTTCTGATGAAGTCCAGCATATTAAACTGGATGAAAGCGCTAAATATTGGCTCCCTGACTGCATTTCTTCTTATTTTGTTCCATTAAAAGTGCTGTTTTTTTACAGTATAGAAGTTGTGACTTGTGTGTGTGTGTGTGTGTGTGTGTATATATATATATATATATATATATATGTATATATATATATATATATATATGTCTCCACACAATCTTGTCTACCAATATGTGATAATCTAAGCACATAGCCTTGAATAAACACAAGATTGCTGGTATTTTATAACTTAAAACACTGCATTATGAACATTTTTTCTTAATTTAAAGATGTAGTTATCCAATGTCAAAACCTTGCATGTCCTTGTGAGGATTAAAATTTACCCTTTGCTGTCCAGTGCGTCCTATTGGTAGTAAGTATATCCAAGTGAAAATCGATAAAAAAAAAATTTTTTAAACTTTTAATATTGTGGACTTAAAAGTGCTTTTGCCATTTTAGCTTCTTCAGATCTGACTATCATAAACAAGAAAAAGAAAAAATGGACAGTTTATAATGATAAAAAAGGGGTACTGGTGTTACTACTTTGCGTTCTTATGACTCCAGCAGGAATCAGGGTGGCTTGGGCTAGGGCCTCATATAGGGTATTGTCCTTTTGTGTCTATATGATAAAGCTAGGGCTTTTTTATTATAAAAATCTGACTGGAGTGGATTGTTGGGTCTCCATTGTAACTGAAGGTTATAGTTTTAAAAACAAATCTGCCTAGCTTGGATTTACAGAGAGAACAGTTCAAATCTAAAATGTTTGACCCATAACTTTCACAATAACAAAACAAGTGAATACAATAACAAAACAAGTGAATACAATAACAAAACAAGTGAATAGTAAACAGAAAAAATGAAGGCCATGGATTCAAGGTAACCTTTATTTGTAGGTAGTGTGGAGACGCTGGTAATCTGGTGCTTGCTGAAGCTGTCCACGTGGGTGTCAGCTTAACTAGCTTGTGCGCTGGCTGAGGAAAGATGTCATGAACAGTAGTTGCATTAGTGAGCTGCAGGTATTTGTTTCTTCTTGTGGGTTTGCCTTGTTGAAAAAAAAGTGAAGTAAGTTGGGGAGAAGTGAGATTGATTAAAGAAAAACTATAACAAGAATGGTTACATTTCTGCAGAAACCATTACACATAAAATTGGGCTAGAGATTCTAGCCTTTAGTGTGAGAACTGGAGTTTAAAATCAGATAAGCCTCATTAATCCTTCATATAATTCCTTTGAAAGAAATATACAGACTAGCCCAAATAATATCCCTAAATGATTGACTGCACAAGAAATTAAACTGCTGCAACATAAACGAACAATTCGCCACAAAATGGAACTCCACACAAAAAGACGCAAGCTTAAAACTCATAGAATTACTACTCTCACACAACAAAGAACAACAAACTCTCATCAGAACCCAGCTCTCAAATTATAAAGCAGCCTGCAATATCCTAGAGGAAAAGGACACCAATTTCCAAACTCTACTACACAGAATCAACAACTTAGAAAATAAATTAAAGCAAAACAAAATTCCCACGCTCAAAAGGGATTTCAAAGATGACCCACCATCATTCAACCTGGCACCCTCCAAATTACACAACACAGAGGCAACACCAGAATATAAGTGCTTAAAGGACCACTCAATAGTCCTCCCCCCTGAAGAAGACATCAACTTTGAAACCAATGTCTCCTCCACTATTTCATCTGAACTTGAATTGAATACCCATCATCAGTTTTTGCAGGCAGGGCAAACATCACTGAAACTGGACCCCTAGACCATTCACTACAAGACCACAGCTGCACCCAACCAACAACAGACCTCTTCAAAAACCCCACCCAGTCTGGCAATACCAACTCCACAACCAATACACTCCAAAGGGAACTGGGAGCCCCAGTTGACAATATCCCCAGAGTGCAACCAATGGATCATTCCTGGAAAGGGAAGAGGGATTTAAAACATCATTGAAAGCCCCATATGGACCTCTCCAAAAGACAGGACTGAAGGAAGAGAAAAAAAACACTGAAATAATCAAGATTTGGAATCAGTCTATAAAACCTCTCACAAATGGAGAACAAGATGTCCTGAAAAAGGTCTGACATTCATGCCATACCAAAGAAGCAACTTGATGCAGACCATCTTTTATCTCAAAATATTTACTTAAACTCGGCCTGAAAGTTCATGACAAAGAAGCCCAGACTGGGTCACAGATCATTACAAAGCTGTACGAGAAATGGAGGAAAGCCAGCAGCTTTTGTCCTCCCCCACATCCCACCATTACAGCCTTCAAAAATGAATGCTAAGCCAATATCTGAAGAATTTTAAAAGCATCTCCTAAGAAAAAAACTCTACAACCCGAAACTGCATGAACTTAGGGCCCTGCAGAATCTCAGCAAGGACACTACACAAAGAATCATGATATAGGTAAAGGGGTTGGAATCATCACAGATACCTCCTCCTACAACCAGCGTATCATGTCCATGCTTAAAAATCCCAATTTCTATGAACAATGTATCACTGGCAACATTAAAAGGCCTACAGAAATATTTTCCCTTTTCAGACAGAAATATATGTCAAGAGGCAAGGAAGTCAATCTTCTGGAGAAGTAGATCAAAGGACTTGAAAAGCAATACAAATAAATGTACGGAGATGGCAGCCCATCATGGAGCAGTGATTTCTTGTAGCTCCTTGCTAATTTCTTTCATAGTTTTTAATAGTTTTAAGCATGGAGCCTCCTAATACTTCTGATGTCACTGAAGTTTCAAAAGAGGCTACTACTAAACAATTTTCTGAGTAATAAATGATTGAAATAATCCTTAAAATGATGGATTCTGTCTCATTGGAGAGACAAGTGCTACAAAGGTGGCTCAGCATCCAGCAGGACATTGTTTCTTCACTAAAATATGAGGTGAATCCTTTACATCAGGCTAAGCCGATACAAAGCTTGTCTGCAGATCATAAAAATGTGCAGCAGCAAATTGATGACCTAGAAGATCAGCAACAAGGGGGCAGCATAAACTTGGGTATTCCAAGTCACCATTTCTGATGATTTATTCCATTGCTTCTATTCTAAGCTACTGCCTGCTTTTAAATGCCCCTACTGACATGGACTGGAAAATGGAGCAAGTATATCATATTGGAGCTCATTGTTTATCTCATACAGGTGGTCCTGCTAAACCTAAGCCTATAATATGTAAGTTACACTCTTATGCATCTAAAAAATGTTTACTTAATAATGGTGCCAGGTATTACAGTAGATGGCTATACAGTCCAGGTGTTTCAGAGCTTTCCCAGTCATTGCAAAGAGAGCAGCTTATGGAGATGGTCGTGGAGAGCTATAAAGGTTGGTGCTGGCACCATGGATAGTATATCCTGCTACACTGATGGGAGTAATGCAAGGCTACTGAAGACTCATGCAGCACCCATCAGAAGCCTGGGAAGCCTCCAGTTGTTCATCGGAGCAGTACGAACAATGTGGTTTGGTAGGGGCAAAATTTAGGGAGCAAGTTGACCAGCCCCTCTCGAGTAGTGTTAGATAGCATAGATTCATCAGAAAATGTGTCATAGGCATGAGAATGATGCTAATGAAGGTCAGCCATTGAATTTCCCTAACAAAATTCATCCTGGTGCTTCAGACCTACTTCACTAACAACCATCCATTACAAAATCATCTGCTTTCTTTGTTGGTCAGCCAGTGGAGCATCAGCCAGTGCAGACTTCTTCATCTCTGATTTTAGGCTTTTGATCACCACAGAAGGCAACACGCAGACCTTGCAATCATAGCAGAAATTAACATTCCCCTAGGAAGTGGAAAGACAAGGCAAAGGCTCATCCAAGCCTTGACTGTAGTGAGGAATGATCTTTTGAGAAACAATTCCTTGGTACATGGGTTGAAACAAGAAAACTCCTCAGTATCCCATCTTACTTCCTTCATGAAGAGTGCCACTATGATGTTGGACTGGCTAAGCAAGGCTCCTAAAACAGGGTACTGTCTTGATGTCTGTCTTTTCTATTGGATGATAGCTGTTGTTTGGAGCTTGTTTGACTTGCTTTTCTTTGCAGGGGAAGCATTGTATTGTCCAGACATTTACTGGGAGCCTGATATTCTTAATCATTGCATTTGGGCTCTTCTATGTGTTTTTCTGCACTATTATTTTTATCTGCTGATGCTGAGTATAACCTGTATGTCAAATTTGTACTTTATTTAAACAAAATGTTCAACTTCAATTCTGCCTTTTTTTTAGATGTATTGTAAGGTTGATCTGTTCCTTTTCTTTAGCATTATGCTTGAATGTTACTTGGCATTGTCATGATTTATAAAGTGAAATCATCCTTTTGTATTTTACGTTATTTCATTATGCATTACTATTTTTAAAGGTTGTCATGTCTTTTCCTTCTGTTTTTGTACATTATATAGGTTGTTGCTGTAAATGTATAGCTGATGTGTAAATAGAATCATAGGTGCTTTTGCAGCCATTGAAGTTTACCATTGGAGGATTTAATTAATTAATTTTAATGCATAACTCTCTGGGGTTTCCTACATCTTTATTTCTTCTTTTGTTTTCCATTTATCCTGAGGATTTGGGGTAACGGGACTGAAAGTGCTCTGTTTGGTGTGATACTGAGAGTGCTCTATAGAGCACATGTATTGACTCAGTTCCCTTTGTACTGTTAGCTACACCTGTTACCAGATGTAGCTGAGTCCAAGGGATGCATTCCAAGCATGGAAAGTTAGGAGGGAGGTGGATTCTTTGGCAGTGGAGTGCATGGAAAGGGGGGGAGGACTTTGGAAATGATAGTTGACTATCCTGTTCTTAATTTCACAAAATTAAAATATTCAGGAAGGATGGGTTGGGTGTCTCAGAGGTATAAAATTCTTAGTAACATGTTAATTGTCATTAAGACAGGCAAATTACTTCAGAATCTGTGTTGAGAATGTGTTGGCATAGCCTTGTTGCAAGAAACCAAATTAAATAAAAAGTCACTTAAGCTCAAGAGCCAGGCTTGGCAAGTGTCAAGCTATAGCACTTCTAAAGAAGGAAGGAAAAAAGGTATGGTTATGTTAGTGTGATGGACCCTCAAAGCTAGAACTGTGTATACAAGGAGAACCAAGCCAGTAGGTGGTGTATTTATACTGCTGAAATATTGAGATAACATTTGGAAAGTAGGTCTTATGTATGCCCCAAATAAAAATCCAGACTTGTTTTTTATTCTTTCTTTGATGCCTGGTTGGCTGCCTCATATCACACTGACAATGAGATTATTGCTAGAGACTTTAACATTGTTATTTGTACAACTTTAGATAAGTCTGGGTAGCAGGAAAAAACAGAGTACAAAAAATCCCTAAAAATTGGGAGGCACTGGAGGAATGGGTAAATCCAAAGGTTAGAAAATATACTTTTATGAGGGATCCTCTAAGAATAGATTTCATAGATTTTTAGTCCAAAGCCCCTTTTTTCAAATATAAGAAATGTCAAGATAGGAGAACAATGCTTATTCAACCAAGCAAATCTAAGTCTCTGGGCTGAAATTAATGCTAATCATCAGACAAGAACTTTCTGGCACTGGAAACCTTCAAAAACAGCCTTAAAAGAAAGTTCTTCGCCTTCATCCAATAGATCCTGCTCAGGGTGTTGAGACATGGTGGAAAGCAATTGAAAGGGCCAAGAGAGGTAGGTAAACTTATGACTGTCAAAAGCTTCCTAATTTGACAGGATAATTGGGAGGTCTGCTCTCCTGAAAAAAAAGACTGATGTCTGGTCAGGTTTTATTAGACATGTTGGAAAAAAAGTTTGAGACTATGCTTTAGTCCAATTGGATGACCTACTTTAGACTCTTTTGCAGAACTGGAGACTACTGTTGTAGAGAGTTTTTTTTTTTCTTTCATAAAAAAGACTTTGTGGAACAATTTTTTTGTTGAATTATATCAACTTTAAACATTCACTTTTGTAATCTCCTATAGACTACGAGTATGGTGTGGTATGGCCTCTGGTTGTCTGGCATTCAAAAGAGAGTTCAGGATACAGACCTATATGATGAAATGTAATGAGCAAGAGCATCCCTCAAGGTAGCCAAATCCTAAAGGATAGCTTTCCATGGGGAATTTTATAAACGGTGACTTATTCCTTATCCAAGAGAGTTGCTTTAGGATTTTAATTGGAGCACTAAATCAAAGATACTTGCAATATCCTTTACTAAGGGTAGAGTGGTGTTTTTCCCCAAAGGCTCATAAGATATTCTGGGTCTGGAGGATTTCAGACCTATTTTTTAATTTTTATATGGATGCCAAAATTCTAGCAAGGATATTAGCTAAACAGAGGCTATATTCCCCCTTATTGTATGCTCTCATCAGAAATGTTTAGTGAAAGGTAGATCTGCTCCAGAGAGTCGGTGTCATTTGATGGAATTCAATAGGCAGGCAGACACTGAAAAATGGGACTGCGCAAGAATTCTTTTTTGATATAGGAAAGGCATTCAGTACGGTGGAGTGGCTTTTTTTGTTTCACTAATTTGGTAATGTTGGCCTGTAGTCCAAAATTTCTATGCTCGATCAAGACTGTGTATACATTGACCTTACTTCATCTCCGTATTAGTGGCGAGCTCACCCCAGAGATCAAAGTTGAAAGAGAATAGAAAGGCTGTTCCCTCTCGCCTAGTCTCTTTTTAATACTTCTAGAAAAACTAGCTCAAGCTTTTTGCGTATGACTGTATGCTTGTGACTGACAGGCTGGTCTCAGTTTTGCATGGGGTCTGCCATATTTTGGAAAATGTTGAGTATCTTGAGGCTGGAGTGTAACAAAAATAAGACCGGTCAAGTCAGGTGGGTAACAAGGGCAGATTGGCAGATGTTTACTCCTGTTTCTTTCTCATTTTAAGGTAGTTTTTATAATCATTTTTGTATCTGTTTCATAACTCTTACATGCTTTATTCATGTTATATTAAAACTCTGTATTGTAATTAAAAAAAAAATCAATACAAATAATTTAAAGCAGTTCCAAAACCATCCGTTGGTAAATTCAGTTTATTAAAAATAAGGCAGTAAAATAGGATTAGTACTAAACAGAATACCTGAAACTCTTTCACTGGGAAGAATGCTTGCAGTAAATTTTTGGTACACAGATTCCAAGAGCAGAGAAGGGGAATGCATATAACAACCATAGTGGACAAAAATGGCAGTCTCTTCTAGGATGTTAATAAAATGAATCCTATTTATGTGCATCTTCTAAATTATACTGTGGAAAGGGGTCCATTCCAGGGAGAAAACTATCTTTTATCTTATTTTTTTTCAAAAGACCAATCTTCCTCAGATTGATAATACTGACCAACTTTCACTAAATTAATCAGTTGCCCTGGAGGAATATCATATAATATTAGTGACATCCCACCAGATAAAGTACCAAGCTCATATGGGCCTACCTGCGGGGCAGAAGTCTCTAATCTCCTCTCTCAACTTTCATGTTTCCTGCCATCAAAGAACTTGGGACTTTCCCTCACTCATATATATGTGCCTCACTTGGGCTACTCTCTAAAAACACAAACTGGACTACCATTCTCTTTAACTGTAGTCTCATTTCTTTGAATCACTTACATAAAAGGTTTTGCTATGATTCATGAAAATATTAGAAAAAAATCTAAATTGGTTAATATTATGAATCATAGATTTGCCAGTGGTCAAACAGATGGGCCAGATTTAATGCATTTTCTGAGTAATATGCACTATTTATTTAGGTCTAAATATAAAGACAGTCACGCGATATCTCTTTGTCTTAGGCTTACAAAATGCTTTCAACTCTTAGTGCTCTTTATTGAAAGCCAAGAGAGCTTTAAAATTTAAGGCTGCCTTTATTGATAAGTCCAAGTTGTTGTATAACATGCCTCTTTAGCTTGCATTTGCTTCTGACCCTTCCTATTAGAAAATTAATAAGACAGGAGGGCTGCTTTTACCACAACTTTTCATCCTAGAAATTAAGAACTTATCTATATAAGTATAAACACAGTAGATACTGGAGCATTCCAGTAACATCATACAAATCTTTGTGACAACATAGTTTACATGAGGTGGTATCTTTGGGCCTTCTTCTTCACAGACATCCATTCTTGAGGCTTTGCAGGTACTAAATAGCTTTGGCAGAATTCTGGATCTAAATTTAAATTGTTAAATATCAGTTGTATTTCTGCATAATTATTTGTGTGTATGATATATATAGAGATGTGCAAGGATTTGCTATATCTGAGAGGAAAGGATCCAGCATATTGGTTTCCCTAGTAGGATGGTTAATTAACTATTTGTACAAGGATGTTAGCATTTATTATGTCAATAAGGCATTGCAAATGTTGACCACTGGCAGTGTATTTCTCTCTTATTGATGGATATTTGAAGTGCCCCAGTAGAAAGGAGTTTGGTTTAATGATGATGATGGTAAGGTGTTAAGATAGTTATGCTCTGAAGATGACATAGAAGGTATACTACAGCTAGTCAGTTAGTGGTAATTATTCGTGTTTTGAATGATCATTTAGGTGTTCAAATTTGGTGTACTGACGAGTCAGTCATGAGGTAATGATATCCTTGATTAAATACTGATACCCCCTCACACACACATTTTCCAGGAGATCTGAAGACAATATAGGCAGTAAACCCAGTGCATTCATTGTTTTGATACCATGTCTACATAACTACACAGATAGGAAATTGTTCAAGTTGCAGGAGAGAATTGATCTCAGGCATGTTTTTGTTTGGAATGTATTCCAAATTAACCAGAATGCCAAATTAACCAGAATGCCTAAGAAATTGATTTTGGTGTCCCTGTGGTGCCTTTTTAGGCAAAAACTTTAGCCAGAATGTGAAAGCCTTGATAATAGATGTGCAAACCACTCCTGGCATAGCAGTAACACTGCCCATCTCATCCCAAGCTGACACATAGTGAATCCACCTAGAATGACACCAGTTATAAAGTCAATTATCTTATCTTTGAATCTTGGTATCATTATTGATGGAAAAATATCCTGGTCTTTTCTCCCACAGGGAGTTGAAAAGCAAGTTCAGTAATATCCTCCTGTGTGTCCCTCTGGGTTAATCACTTCCATGTGAGCCACTATTTGGTCATAATCATATTTGTCAGGATGGAGGGTTCTGATATCCCTTGTTAGATTCTGGACCATGGTTCTGGAAGGACAGCAGACTTGTTACCCTAGTCTTATCCATACTGGTGAAGATGATGTCCACGTGTCTTAACAGTCTTAGCTTCC
This sequence comes from Protopterus annectens, assembly GCF_019279795.1. Lineage (NCBI taxonomy): Eukaryota > Metazoa > Chordata > Ceratodontiformes > Protopteridae > Protopterus > Protopterus annectens. The sequence goes on from NC_056749.1 coordinate 617,447,880, forward strand.
AACAACCCACGTAAAAAAACACAGTCTATCATATGCTGAGGTAGTAAAGCTTAACTTGACCAATGACAGAGACCTCTGTACTGCAATAGGGGCATTAAGCACACTCAAACACTACAGCTCTGCAAAGCTTACATAGCAGTATGGGTCCCAGTGTCAAGGGCACTGAGCCCATAAGCCAAGCATCTACTCAACAAAATATCATAGTAATGGATGTCTACATTTGTATCACTCACCAGGCTGAGTAAGGAAAGGGTGATGGCCAGTTGCTTGTCAGGTGCCAGGATTCATCAGCTCATGCTTCCACTCAGATTCTTGAACAACAAGTACCAGTGTGACTCTGCCATTATACATATGGATAAAAACAACTTGAGATGTACCTCTTTGGACTATATGAAGAAAGACATGATGGAGCTCTTATATTGCATGTCCCAGGCAGGTATGTGTCTAGCATTGAGAAGCATCTTTTTTTCCCCAAGGATGATGCCGCAGTATTAGCAAAAACATATTTGACTCCAATAACTGGGTCAGCTTGTGATGTCATTCAAAGGGGATACAATATTTGTCAGCCTAGAAGGATGTGATCTTCAGGCCATACTTCTTTGTCAGGGATGGCCTGCACCTGTCCCCTCTAAGCTTCTGAATATTGGTTAATACAGTGTCCACCCCATTAGTTCCTTCTTTAGGCAATGCCAGCCCGATAAACCACAAAGCAATGTCCTTTGAAATAAAAATAAAATCCAAGCTTTCCACGGTCTGTGGAAGTTTTAGAAATTTCTCCAAGGCAAACATTCTACTTCAAATGATACTCTGGTAAGTTTTGAATCCTTTCGGAACCTAGAAAACTCTGTTTACATGGGAGCATACATCTCTAACATATCAGGAAGCAAAAAACTGCACAGAAGCAACTGCATCCAGTAGAAACAAGTATACAGGGCTAATCTTAAAACCTCATGGTGGAACCACAATATGAAACATCTTAATAACAAAAGTAAGAAAATTGTGGTCAAAAATAAGAAATCCAGTACCCAACATGGTATAAACTCCACCACTGAATTTAAAAACAACTCATGGGTCTAATTAAAACCACCCAAGGCCAAATATGAAGCAAAAATAACCACCCAGGCCAAGAACAAGCAAAGACACCATCTGCACTGAAGCTAAAGAAATAGCAAACCTAGTGGCTGATGAATTAATTTCCAACTTCATCCTTTCAACGGTGAATTTCAATGAGGTTGGGTGTGGCACTACCTCTCAGTTTAGTTCTTTTTCATCTTAACTTTATGCTGCTGTACAATATCAACATTTATACTAGCAGATACTGCAAACATGCTGTTTTCATCCGTAAGCATATTCATATGCTTTTCTGCAAGCTCTTCCATTTGGCAACTCTCAATGGCTTTGTTCAATGTTAATTTACTATGACAAAGCAAAATCTTTTTCACTGCATCACTATTGACATGACATACAAGACTGTCAATTATTAACTCATCTTGTAAATCACCAATTCTGCATGTTTTTTCCTTTATTTCTTAAGTCAGTAACATATGCTGCAATAGTTTCATCAGGCTTTTGATTTCTTGTGTAAAGTTTGTGCCTTTCCATTGTAATATTCATTTGAGTGTTACACATTTCTCCCAATTTATGTTTTAAGCACTCAGGGTCTTCCAACATTTCAGTCTGTATCACAATATGGTGGCTCTCCCCTCCCCTGCATACATGGCAGGTGTGTACACAAATTAATTTTCTCACTCAATGGCTTCTGAGCCAGCTAATTGAAAAGTATAAATGCTTTTGTATGTACATGTTTATCAAAAATTGCAGCCTGCATGCAAATATCATATTCTTGCTCAAACACTCACATTTCTCTGCAATATTATTATCATACACTAGTGGTTCAGGTCTGCCAAATCCTACTGCCATAACAACAAATTTATTTTAAACATAAGCATAGACTTGGTACTTGTAATTTTGCTCAAATGCACAACAATCTCTCCAAAAATGCTTTAAAGACTGTAGATACCTTGAATATCAAAAACCACCAAAAATATCGAAACCTGTTATAATACCACTGCAGCTTTGTAAAAAGTTTAATCCAAAGGTTGTAGTTTCATTCAGTAACACACTTCTATTCTCTTCTAGCTAGCCTTCTCAAATAGCCTTTTCAGAGTAGATAGTTCCCTGAACCAAGCAATTAACCTCTCTTTTATGCACCTACTATCACACATTAATTATTTACAATTATTCAATCAACTCTTTCATACATTTTCTTAAAAAAACAGAACCAATAAAATTGCAGTAAAATACTGTTTTTCTAACAAACATTCATTACAGCAAACTTTTCCATGAACAGTCACTATTCAAGCCATTTGGTTTGAGCGTATTAAATTTTAATATAAAATATAATTCCTTCTTCCTAAGTATTTGTTTTATAGATTTTTCATTTAAATACTTTAAATTCTCAATACTATCTAATACTGACACTTTCAAATTCTCCACCTTTCCCCCATGATACTTCAGGAAATGCCCTGCCAAGGGGCTAGTTTCCTTATTTTTTAAAATATCCCTTACATGTTCCTTTATCCTACAAGCCAATGTTCTTTTCGTCTCCCCGACATAAAACTTTTTACAACCACACTCAATTCCATATATTACTGCCATAGAATTACAGTCATAGTTTCCCTTTATTTCAAATGCAGTATTATTAATCTGATGAAATTATTTTACAATAAACTTACAAATAGTGCATTTCCCACATTTCTTTGTTCCATATTCCATAACTTGTGACAACATTGGCTGATATACCATTTTAAACCTGCTATGTATCAAAAAATCTTGTATGTTTCTTCCCCTCCGGTATGAAAAAACTACATTTTTATTTTTTAAACACTCTACTTCCTTTTGTAATAGCTTCCAACTATTTAAAACATAATATTTAACACTATTGGAAGCTATAGAAAATGTGGAAACAAAATATACATTGTCCTTACTATCCTGTATTGTATTCCCCCAGGATAATACTTTCCACATTTTTTAACTTTATCCAAACTCTGATTTATGTTATATTGATTGTAGCCCCTTTGTATAAATTTATTACAAGTTGCCATAAGTTCCTTTTCCTTAACTATAGCATTACTGCACAATCTATTTACCCTATTCAGTTCTGTGTAGGGAATGGCTTTCATGATATGCAAGGGATGATGGCTGCTACCATGTAATACAGAGCCACTCCCTTGGAATTTCCTATGTATTTGATACTCTATTTTTTGTCCTTCTTTTCCCATAATTGAAATATCCAAGTATTGCACTTCTTGGCCCATTTGTAGCCCATCAAATTTAATATTCATTGCATTATCCTGTATTTCAGTTAGAAAATTGCCAATTTCTGATTGTCCCCCTTTACATATAAACACTAAATCATCAATATAACGATAGTACATCTGTACATGTTTTTCAAAAAATGCATTAGTGTATATGTATTTATCTTCGAAAAATCCCATAAATACATTTGCATAACTGGGGGCAAAGGCTGCCCCCATAGCAGTGCCCTGCTTCTGTTTATACATGGAACCATTGAATTCAAACATATTATTGGTTAAACATATGTCAAACAATTCCATTACATAATTCACCACACTTTCATTGCCCATAAAATACTTAATAGCCATCTTTCCATCTTCATGTCTTATGTTCGTATAAAGACTCACCACATCTATTACCACAAAATACATATCTGCCTTCCAATATACATCTTTTATCTTTGTAATAAGGTCAAATACGTCTTTAATATAAGATGGTAATTTGCACACAATAGGCATTAGATACTGATGTAAAAACTTTGAAATATTTTCTAAATACCCATTTGTTGCAGACACTATTGGTCGTCCTGGTGGTGGAAAGACTTTTTTATGTATTTTTGGAATGCAGTAAAAACATGGCATTCTTGGAGTATTAATATTAAATTTTTCTTTCACATCTTTATAAGAAAAATAATGTAATCTATACCCTTTATCTATAATATGTTCATACTTTTTTTGTGCCTCATTATACTGTGTCATGTCTATTACTTCATATATATTCTCATTATTCAAGTGTTCATAACACATCTCTAAATACTGCTTGACATTTAATATGACCAATTTCCCTCCTTTGTCAGAAGGTTTAAATATTATCTTATCATTTTTACTTAAGTTATTCAAACAGTCCCATTCCATTTTGGTAAGATTATACATACCTGCCCTTTTATTCTTACTTTTAAGTCTCTCACATTCCATTTCTACATTATGTGTTAGCGATTTTTGAAAATATCTAATACATTCATTACTTTGAGGTGGCATGTAAGTGCTAACTATAGGAATTGAACTCGTGTCCATTTGTCTATACTCATCTATATCAATTTCCGAATTACAGGAAAAAAACTCTTCCTCACTATTAGCTAATGTAGTTGTATTATCAGCTAATGTAGTTGTATTATCAATTTGTTGTATACTTTCTGCTGGGAAATCCTTTTTTGACCAATGAAACATTTCCATTAAATGCAATTTGCGAGTAAAATGAAATATGTCTGCTTTTAACATATGTACCCTCGGGATGACTGTGGGTACAAATTTCAAACCTTTGTTCAAAACATTTACTGCACGCTCTGATAAATCGCAACCAGACAAATTTACTACATATTCATTATTATCATACTCACAACCATTTTTAGTCCCATTGTCCTTCCCATCTCCTTCTTTTACTGTTATTGTTACTGCTGTAACTCGATCGCTGTTTCCCCTGCCCTCCCCCATTATAACCCTGTCCATTCCAACTGCGTTTCCGATTGAAACGGTTCTCTGGAAACGTATTCATACCCTTCTGGTTTCCTGGTTGGGGGAGTGCTGGATAATCTTCATTATCCGTTTCTGCTTCCGTTTGCGACAGTCCGCTCTCCACAGAAGCATATCCTTCTCCTTCCCTTTGCATCTCCTTCTGTTCAAAATGTACGCGCTGCCGACGGATCTTCTGATTGGCTGAAAACAAAAACGCCCTCTTGTTCTCATAATCACGTAGATCTCTATGTAGTTTACTTTTTTTACGTTCAATCAGTTCTATTTCATATTCATTCAACTGTTCATTAGTTTTCATCAGGAACTGTTGTAAATCTTCCTGCTTAATTTTATTGGAAATATTAATACAGAGTACTTTAATTTCTTCTCTCAATTTTTGTTTTTTAAGTATGTCTCTCTCTATCAAAATTTTAACCCATTCTTTGCTGCATCTGTGTGCCGCTGCTATCCACCTATCACAGAACTGCTTATCTTCCGAATTGGTAACATCAAAGGGTGTGGATGGATTTTTTATGCTAAACCCCTCGTAATGTCTAGTTCTTCATACCGTTGCAGGCTCTGTAAATTAAGAAACACTGAAGTTTCTTTAAATAATAATTTCTCAATTTGTATGTAAGAGTCCCGGACCTCCGGAGCCAAAACAGTTTCTTTTTTCTTACCCACCCGTGAGAATGGGTTCTGTTGCCACAGCTTACGATCTTGCTGCCATTTGTTATACAGTCCGGACACTGTATCCCCATTTAACACTTCTTCTCTACCTTGTACTGCTCCAGTATTAGTAGAATTGCTGGCAGTATTTGTCACAGCAAAGAAACTTTCAATAGATTTCTGTGTATTGTCCATTACCGTTTCTCTGAACATTCGTGGTAATGCTGCAAAAGAGTCACTGGCCATAATATCAAAAACCACCAAAAATATCGAAACCTGTTATAATACCACACGAAAGAAGACTCCGTTGCAGCTTTGTAAAAAGTTTAATCCAAAGGTTGTAGTTTCATTCAGTAACACGAAAAAACACACTTCTATTCTCTTCTCTAGCGCCTCGGCAAATAGCCTTTTCAGAGTAGATAGTTCCCTGAACCAAGCAATTAACCTCTCTTTTATACACCTACTATCACACATTAATTATTTACAATTATTCAATCAACCTTGAATAGTTCAGACACTTCAAAAAAAAATCTTAGTTACTGTGAAAAAGTTGTACATTGTGAAAAAAATGTCGACATTTTAGTCTTTTTAAACAAGTCTGAGATTATTTCAAACACTTGAATCATGTCACTATCTTGGACATTTTGAATAACTTGATAATTAATTTGAACTCTTTAAATGCTATGCCATATGTTTGGTGACTGAAAATCATTTAAAATTAATTTAAATACTTCTAAATAACCACTAACCAGTTTACGAGTTCGCTCCTGTATATTACTCCACTTCTAACTGCGTGCCTCGGATTCCATTCTGACACCATGTGACATGTTTAGTCTATTCAAATGAGACACTGAGGCACAGGATGGGTTCAAGTTATTTATTGTACATAAACACATCAGGAGCTATAACTGGAACATATACTTCAAATTTCATATGCTTACTGACTAACTCATTACTTCAGACACGCACACATGTACGTCTCCTTTCAAGCTTGCACTCACATTGAATGACTATACAAAATGGCATTCATCTTGCACATGCTCAGTAACATAAATGCATATGCTCGCAGAATACAGTGTCTGACAAGGTACAATATACACACTGATCTAAACTTCCTCTAGCTGCCAAACTATTCACAGATGCACCAAAATTCAATCTTAGAAATCCCAACCACTCAGATTCTCTCCTCTGACACCCACTACCAAATTAGGCTTCACTGCACAGATCATGCTTTCTCAGTAATTGGTACCAAACTGTGAAAATCAGTCCATTCTTCTCTTAAAGGTCATTTGTTTTACCTCATTTTCTGATCAGAATTAAAACCGCATTTCATGACTCTAGGAAAATGCAAATGCTCTCTCTCTCCGCTCATTTAAGTTAACATCTTCATTCCCTTCTGCCCTTTACGTAGCTTACTCTCTCTACTTTTGATTGTGATTCTTTCAGCATGCCAACAGATAACTACTTAGTATAAAATGCATGTATATATTGTGTTTTTGTCCGTCACTCTCTGTACAATGACCTCTATCTATGGCCTTTATACCTTCAAGCCAACTATGATATTCACTTTGTATATAATATATGTATACTTTGCATTTTGGCATTCACTCTGTGTATAAGGTCGTGTATCTTTTGTTTTTACCCAAGGATGAAACTGAAATAAGTCCAATGGGATAAATGTTCTACTGCGGCCAACAAATTCATAATAAAATAAATAAAGAATATGCATGCTCACCACACATGGGAGAAGTGAAACTTCTGTAAGGAAATGCAAAGGAAAGCAAATGGTACAGTACAGTATAAGCTCCTTTGCACTTCCTTACAGAAGATTCACTTCTACGACACGTGGCAAGCATGCACATTCTTTATTTCTGCAGCATTTCTCCTTCTGCTAAAAGGGGGTCTTGCATGACCCAGGCGAAACTTCCCGGTAATGATATGCAAATAAATTAAAATCAGTTCATTAGAGAATAGCAGCCTGCAATAAACAGTGCAGGCCAAGTGGGTTTGTAAACGCGGCAATGCTTGCGATCCTTTGGTAGTTTGAGAGGTAGTCATGACCCGTGGTACCCCCTTCAATAGTGATGCTGAAGGAAAAAATAAACATAAGATGAGCCTCAAATATGTTTAGTTGGTCTGCTTGTTTATACTGTGTAACTGTAAATAGTACATTATACCTGGATTCTCCATCTTCTTTGGTAAACAGACATCGTCTTATTCAGTATCTTCAGTATTCTGAATAAGGGGTGGCATTTGGTGAAGCATCTTTCACTGTAGTCGGACGAACGCAAGAAAACTCTGCTCACTAGGGATCTTAAGAAGTCAAGGAAAATCTACAGTAACATTTTGCTGAATTCCCTACCCCAGAGGGAGAGGCAGCACTGTTTGCCCAGTCTTTAGCTCCCGCTGTAGAGTGCAGATCCTGCTTTATGGCAAAAGAAAACCCTGAGGGGTAAGCATTTGCACATCATCCGCTGACAAAATACCACAATGCTATCAACTCACACTGGACATGTATCGGGAATGTGAGAAGGGAATGCAAACCTTTCCCACTACTATCATTATCTCACACTGGACATGTATACGGAATGTGAGAAGGGAATGAAAACCTTTCCCACTACTATCATTAAACGCTATCAACTCACACTGGACATGTATAGGGAATGTGAAAAGGGAATGCAAACCTTTCTCACTATCATCATTATGGTGCTATACCAAGCAGTTCTATCCACTGGCATCTCAAATCTATCACAAATAGTGCCTAGGACAAGGCAAGCTGGTTGTGCTAGGGATAATGGCTTTACAGGATTAAAGACCTTAATACTTTGGGATATGCCAAAACTGGTATGGGGAGCAAAACTGGTAAAAAAAATAAAACATAATTAGATTAACACAATTTAGATATAAACAGGTAAACATGATTTTAAATAATAAGATATATGGTTATGGTATAAAAATTATTGGTGCTGCGGTAGAGTTGTCGCCTTGCAGTTAGACGTTGCCTGTTCGATTCTCAGAGCGTCTTCTGTGTGGCGACATGTGTGAATGGGCGTTCCTTCATTGAAGGTTGTGCATTAGGCCCGGCAAGCCAGCATGTAAAAATCTACTGCCAATCATTAGCGGACCGGAGTTCCACTGTGGCGACCCCTAACCGGGAAAAGCCACAAACAAATGAAGGAAAAAGATTTAAAATTGGTGAAAATGTGTGGTATTATACCTTAGATTTAAAATGTTCTCATCTGCAGGACAGAAGGAAAGCTACCAAAATATCAGACTTAGTTTTGTTCGATTAAGAAAATCATATGATTAGATTTGTAGAGTTTGCAAAAAGATGATACTGTAGAGCAGACACAGAAAGAAAGTAATGAGCTGTATTTAGGATAATCAGGTCATGAGCAGATCATCTTTAGTCTGTGTAACCTTGCTTGCAGTGCAATGATTAGGGAATATGTATTTGACTTATTTCATTTCAGAACTAACAGATGTTTACCATATCTGTTACAGTTCTTAGTACTGGGCATTTCTACACTGATATTTCAGTAATTGTGCAATATTTGTTTTACAAATCCGTTAGTTGTAATATTACTTCTTTATGCTTGTGAATCCAGTTTGCTTCAGGAAAATGTCTATTGGACAAATTTACTTACTTGGTTAACAAGTGAAAAATAAATAAATACATAACTGAACACAGATAAGTATTAGCAAACTACGAAGGGAAGTATAAAAATGTGACTTTAGTATTCACTATCAAAGGAAGCATAATGGAGAACGATTAATCTTTTTTCTTGCATGGATATGCATGAATTCTGCAAGTATTTCTACTTCCTCCTTTAAGCAGAAAAGATTACAGGCTTTGAGGCATAAGCTTCTGTTTTCTGTCTCAGTAAAGATGAGGTAGTTTATCGCACACACAGTGAAAAGGAAATTAGCTGTCAGATATGTGCTAGTGGGTTTTCAGATGTTCTACCATACTTGCATCTTCTATCTTCACCTGCTTCCTTTCATTCCATCTTTTTTCTTTTATCATTTCCCTCACAAGTTGAACATTAGAATAATAGTTTCTGTTGTCATTAAAAAACGATGATTAGTCACACTTGGCAATGTGTCTACAAATATCTCAGAGCCATGTTTCTATGGTACATGTGCAAAATGTGCTTTCATTGCGTACCCATGGGATATGCTAGGAAATGCAGAATTACTGCTGAAGGGCCAGTAAATTAGTTGAAATTCAACTTCACATACTTGCATACACACGCACATGCACACACACGCACAGTTTTAGCAAACTAACTTTGACACTCACGCGTGCGCACACACACACACACACACACACACAAATAATAAATTGCATGATTATCAATTACTCTTAAATGTGTCAGACTGCGATTCATGTTTCAGACAGTTAAAATATAATACTTTTGCAGTAGTTGCTCTTCCAGAATAGTAGAAATATAGGAAAAAAATGCAAAACACAAACCTAGTCAGAATAATAATATGCAGTCAGATATTAAAGAAAAGATATGCAGCATTGTTATACTGCAAACTGTAATGGGTTATATGTGTTGTTTATACCTTGAATTAAAATAGGATTTTTTGTAATGTTAAATTTATTTATTTTTATTTCGAAAGCTGGAACTTGAACAAGTTTATCTTCTGCAAACTATTGAATATGAAGGGTCAGTCAGGCATAAATTCTGAATTTGTGAAGTTCTGGATATCAGAACTAGTAAAATCTTACATGACTGTTTTAACCACTGTAAAAAAAAAAAAAAAAAGTAAAACTGGCCATTATAGAAATTTAGCCAACTATAATCTGTACACATTTCTCCTCAAAAAGTATCATTTATAATAATCATTACATGATTTTATTACTTTTCATTATGTGTGCCTGTTAACAGCATCTTTAGTGTATAATTTATTGTAATTATACTAGAGCTTGGGAAGTTGGACATTATTGACGGCAGCACTTTGTTCAACAGGCACTGTTGTCAAACTGACAGAAAATATGAAATTTAATTTTACAATGATTGAAAATATGGTTTAGTGCAAGTTTAAATTGGAGATGGTGAAAGGAAAATGAAGACCATGTTTTCTGCAGTGATGGTATATTATAGTTGTTATAAAGAGATGTGGCACTTATGCTACTTGTGTAGTTGTTTCACATGTGCCATTATAAATTAAAGTCACACACAAAGTCAAACGTATGTTTCTGCTATTCCTCCAATTAGAATTTGTAAATGGAAGTATTTCAAGCATGGTGTACTTGAGTGGTTACTGCAATTTGGGGTAATGTCATTTTATCTCCAGCATGCAGTGACCGCAGAGTTGATTCCAGTATCTTAAATGTACCCTGGGATATTTGTGAGGGGCTTTTTCATCCACGTAAAGAATTTATATGATGATTGTCATGGATCAGGAGAAAAGCCATCATACATATCTTAGAGTTTTTGCAATTTTGTAAATATTGCATTGTCATCATTGTTTTCGGTATTATGGACCTTTATTAGGTGTCCTAGATAGCAGAAGCTGCAGTAACTCACGTAAATTCATATAGTGCTGATTAAATGCATTCTGGCTTTGAACATTTGCATTGTAACTTGGCAGGGTCCTTAACCATGAATATGCTACTTTGCTTATCAATTAACTAATCTATATTTTTTATCTGTACACTAATTTGTCGCATTCAATATCATTTTAGATTTTATACCTATTATATGTCCTACATCACTATACATCATGTCATTTCTGATGCAGACTGGAGTCCTTTTCCTTCGAATTCTAGTGAAATTGTGATCTTGTCCTTCAGACATTCCTGCTTACCAAAGTGGAAACAATAAAGAAACAAAATGGTGCTCTGTATAGTTCCAGGGATTTGAAAGTAATCATTCATTGCATCAGAACCTTGGTCAGTGGACAGCTATGTAGCACACACTACTATTGAACTATGCACTGATGACATTCTGAGCAGGTGAAGTTGTGGGAGAAACAGGTGCATCAGCAACAGTTTGTATAACACAGAAAAATGTAGTATGTTGACAGAGTGAAAATAAAAATGAAGGAGGCAACCAGGCTCCACACAAATATTTAATAAATTAAGTATTTTCAGATGAAAGCACTTAATTTATTAAATATTTGTGTGGAGCCTGGTTGTCTGCTTTATTTTTGTTTTCATTTGTTGGAGTTTTTTGTTTTTAGTTTTATGTTGACAGAGTGCACACACATGGTGGGGAGGGGTCATACCATGATACTGCAACAGTCATCCTAGCCTCAGTGGTGGCTGGTGACTTCAAATCAAGGGGGGGGGGTGCTGCAGGAGATAGCTGAATGGGTGTGGCCAATGAGAAGGGGAGTGGTCAACTAGAAAGGTGTGGAGCTATGCTAAAAAATGCAAAAACTGGGACTTTAATTAAATACGCTGCCCTGGGTGCCGAACTGTCATTATGAGAGTCCAATCAAGGCAAACTGAAATGTAGAAAGAAAAAAAAAATATTTCAATGCATTGGCTACATGCCAGCTTAGTTAATATCTAGATGGAAACAAAAAGGTTGTGAGGCATGAAAATATATATACTTTTAAATACATTACTGGAATTCCAGTCAAAATCAAGTATAGAAAAACAAACACCATTCAACTCAAACCACTTCTCCTTGCACTGCAGTTCTAATTATACTTTATATTCAGCTTTATAAAAGTGCCAAGTAACATGCTGAAAGTATCGATCTCTGTGATACCCCAACTTATAAAAATGTTTCTTATCCAAAAAAGACCTGCTGCCTAACAATAGATATCTACTTGTTTCATGGGGAAAACATGATCAAAGTACAAACTGAGCAGCAAATAAGAAACAAGCTCAAGATAAATTGCTTAAAGGATTACTGCACAGGTTATGGACCACACATGTTAGATTGGCATTCTGTTTAGTTTATGGGTAAATCCTGCAAAGATGACTGCAAGTCTCCAACAAATGTAATGAGGTTCTAAAAATACTGTAATCCTGTCCTTTATTACAAATACTGTCATATGCATTTCAATACCTAAGGCTTATACACTATCTAGTTATGAATATATTCTCTACATGGCAACAACAAAAGACTTTCAATGTTGGTAATTCTTTAACAGTATGCTTATTAAAGCTTACTTGCATCTTACAATCCAGACAAGCTTAAATGATGGTCATTAAAGCATTGCTACTTAAACACATACCTACAGGTATTGCAACAACATGCATTTTCCGAATAAGAAGCATAAATTAACAGTACAAAAATATGACAGTAAACCAGAACATTCTGCAAAATCAAGGACAGATGAAAAGCCACTGTAGTACTTGTGCCTACCTTGGATGGGGGATGACTTACACTGCATAACTGCTCCTTGCCTTGCTTGGACACATCCAGAGTCACTACATGGGGAGTGGGGTACAACAAGTATGTCACAATTTGAAATGTCTCTGGCTGACTGTGATGGCCCTGACACATGTCATACCTCTCAACCTCAGAGCAAGAAATCAGTACAAAACCATAAATAGAAATAAGACAAAGGCCCAATAATAAGGACAATTTTATATATTGCTATTATAAACATAGAAAGATAACAGAATAATAGGTCTTGCATTAGTATGAATTTTCTGAATGGTATGAAATCTGAAACTCAAATGTCTGTCATTTTCTAACTTCAGTCTTTAATGATTTGTCACTAATTTGCCAGAAAACCACAGCTTTATGAAAAACATACAAAAATGTGATGCAAAAATATAAAATAGCCACACAATACAGCTGGGAACCTGTCAAAGAAGGAACACTTTTTTTAATATTAGTACTGTTAACTTGAGCAGCTGACAAAATTAAGAATCTACATGCATTTTTGAAATTAAAAGTAATCTTTAACTCTGATCATTACAATTACTTAACTGTAAACCTTCCATGATTTATTCCAAATTTGCCATTTTGCAGAGGGATTATTAGGGGGAGAGCAACACTTTGAGCCAAAATCGAGGACAGTTGAGAGGTATGGATGTACCCAATTCTATAAAGCGATTTATTTGCACCTACCTCTCAACCTATTAATGCAGGAAATCTGGTCAAGGCCAAATATATTGAGGGAAGATACAAACAGTACTAAAAATTGCTCTTGTATTAACTTAAGACATTTGATATAATAACAGGTCTTGCTTTAGCAATCATTTGTCTAAAGGGCATGAAGTTTGAAACTCAATGTCTGTCATTATTTAGTGACTTAATTTCCTAAATGATTTTCCAGAAAACTACAAATTTTATGAGGAACAAACCAAAAATAAGCAAAAAATCTATTCATTCTGTGAAAATCTTGACAGTTAAGAGGTATAGTTCAGCTGGGGCTGTCTCTGAGTTTGCCACCCTTGCCCACTTACAAAATCATGGTCGAATGGGGCCTCCCCCCTGCAGCCATTCCAATGTCCCATTACTTGGCTATTTCACCCCATTTACCATAAACACTGTAATGTGCATATTGCTTTACTTCTGTGATGATTTGGATTTCATTTAAAAGTTTTATTTTATATTTTATAGCACAAACACCAATAGACATCTGCTAAGCAAAGCAATGAAAATAGACGTGGCATTAAAACGTCTCTGCCCTTGAAACTCACATTCATTGAAACCTATATTCAAAGAAAATTCATCTGGCCAGTGGCAGATACAGATTAACTTTGGGCGGTTTCCAAATCATAGGCCCCTTGCACGTGAAATATACACCTTCCTGATTGTATTAAATTATATTGTATAATACAGTACAGTTGTTAGAGGGTGTTTTAAATTTATTGTTTTGAACATTTTTCCAGTAAACAATGAAACAAAATGCATGCACCAATAATGACAAAACTGCCCAATTCGGAACATTTCCATCAAAAAATCAATTCAAACTTCTACAATACACCAGTCATCTAAATACGTCCACATTAAAGAGATCTGCAACTAATGAAGAGGTTGCTGCTAGCAAACAACATTATATTTCTTTGTTTCATCTACAAATAAAGTACCTGTTGCCCTTGACAAATACATTGCCTATGTTACACTAAAAAAATGATAAGCTAGTAATATTGCAATAGGGACTGGAAGGCAAACTGATAACAGGTTCATAGTTACTAGGTATCTTCGCCAAAGAGGACATTCTCAGGACTGCAGCATCCACCCCCTTTAAAAGTATAACACAGAACAGTATCAGCAATGCATCTACATATTGTGGGAGTACAACCCACAGCCTTCTGCATTAAAAGCAAGTACACTACCTGTTGCACTATTAACAAAGCAAACAGACTCAGCATAAGCAGCACTAAACTTCTCTTCCCCTGAAGATCAAAGGTCCTTGTAAAATCCACTCGACACTCCACTGTATCTCTCAATTTTGCAGCTCACGAAATCTGGAAAACCAAAAATTTATTGGGGGGGGGCAAAAGCCCAAAAATCAGGGACACATTTTAAACATTGCTTGTATAATCTTGGAAAGTTGCTAGAATAAAATGCTGTGTTACCACCATGCATTTCACTACCAAGTCTTGAACCCAGGACCCTGTGCACTACAGTCAGAGCAACATACCACAATGCCAAATTAGCTGTTTCTGCAAAGATAGAAATACTGAAACTTAAATGGCTATCATTTAGTGAGTTCAGTTCTCACCACAGCTCTCAACCTCTTAGAACAAAACATCCAGACAAAGTGAATAATGGGTGAATACAGCCCCCAAACATATTCAGTGAATTCAGTTCTCACCATAGCATAGCTCTCAAATTCTTAGTACAAAACACCTGGACAAAGTGAATAATGGGTGAATACAGCCCCCAAACATATGCAGTGAATTTAGTTCTCACCATAGCATAGCTCTCAACCTCTTAGCACAAAAACACTGGGTAAAGCGAATAATGGGAGAATACAGATCCAAAAATAGAGACAAGTTTCAAATATTGATCTTATAAACTTAGAAAATTGCTAGAATAAAAGGTTTTGTGTTACATGTACCTTCTGAAGAAACGAAGTCTGAAATCTACATGTCTATCATTCCAGAAAACCACAAATTTTATGAGGCAAAAATCTGAAAATATTTGCACAAGTGGTCGTGGGTAGGGAATTCAGGCTCTTGCTATCTTCATGCAAGGTAGAGGGTTTGAGCCTGTCTCTAGCCACCAGGTATATTTACATGGGGCATCACACACACCTCTGTATTTAGTACCTCTCAGCAACGTGGTCTCGGGGAAAGCTTGCCTCTATGGTCCCACGAGCGCAGCAGGCTTACAGTTATCCAGCCTGCAGACGTTGCTGTCCAATCCCCTTCCAGTCTATGTGGTTGTAACCATATAGACTTCTGGGGCATCTTCAGTCTGAGCCTTTCTGTGTTGGAGGGAAGCATTCTAGCTTATCAGTGGGAGTGGTAAGCACTAGGTAGCCTATCTACCAGAAGATCCAGGTACAGATTCTTAGTTTTAGCACTTGTTTGCTTATTCATGCTTAGCACTTGTTCATAACTTGTTGTTAGCACTAAATAAGCTACAAATTACTACAGCACTCAACCTTCCTCTTTACCTAGAGGAAAACAGTTTTTGTACTCACTTTCCACACTTGCTTAGAGAAAAACAGCTCTTATACTCACTTTCATCACTTGTCTAGAGGAAAGTAGTTTTTTATTGAGGCATGTCTAAGGGTCAGCTCCCAGTGTTCTCTCCTGTCTATCTGATGAAGCTGGACATCTTGAGGCAATGTAGCAGTTGACTCATGTACACAGATAACCCTCTCCTCCTACCACCCAACACCACAACCTGAGAGAGATGCACTTATCTAACCAAACTGGAAGTAAAGCTCTCTCAAACCAAGACTGAACTTGACAGTCAAGAGGAGAAGGTAAACACTTGCACCACCGCACACTCATCACATAGTCCCACTAAACCTACAGCACCAAAATCCACACACACATTCGCAGAGGCTCTCAATAATAATCTGATCAAGCAACCGAGACCTCCAAAGCAGAAACGCAAGCAACCTCCACCCCCAACACAACCCAAATGACACATAGCCCACAGACTCAGTGTGCCAATAAACCACAACCCATAAGGCAAACCAACGTACCCAACAAACTAGTCATAGGTGAATCTATAGTCAGGCATACTGACGTCTCACCCACCAGGCTAAACAAGGAGAAGGTTACTGTCAGCTGCCTGTCGGGTGCCAGGATCTGCCACATAACCCACGCACTCAGGTCATTCCACAACAAGTACAAATATGACTCTGTCATTGTCCATGTTTGTGTGAACGACCTGTGATGTACCTCCCTGGACTACATGAAGAGAGACATAGAAGAGCTCTCCAATCTTGTAACCCAAGCAGGTATGACCCTAGCCATGAGTAACATCCTGCCATCGCCCAGAATGATATCACACTACAAGGACAAAATGATTGACTTCAACAATTAGCTAAGCTTTTGGTGTAATTTTAAGGGGATCCACTATCTGTCTGCCTGGGATGACATGATCGACAGACCACGATGCTTTGCCAGAGATGGCCTATCCCTGTCTGCCTGGGATTCTGGATACTGGCTAAGGGTCTTGCCACCCCTATAGTGCTTTTTTTAGGCAATGTTCAAATGACAAATTCACCACCATAGCAGGAACAGGCAAGCAAAAACTGAGGGTAATGCTACTCAGTGCTAGAAGTCTAAATCTCAAAATGATTTTACTTGAGGCACTCCTTAAAATTGAGAACATTGATATCTGTGCAGTGACTGAGACCTGGTTCAAGGCTCTAGAGAGCACCCCATGCATTACCAAGCTATAACTCATGCCGCACTTTTCTGCCATCTAACCTGGACCAGAACACCAAAGGTGGAGGTGTGTCCATATTCATTAAGAATATCCACACCTCCAGGCCAGTTGCGCAGCATAATGCATCTGAGGTTATCCAAATGCAACTAACTCTAGGCAAAACTGCAATCCAAAGTGTAGCTTGCTACAGATCCCCCACCATGCCTCAGGATTCCCACTCCTCTTATCTTGATATACTGGAAAATATTAGGGTTCAACCAAACACCCTAATAATGGGTGATTTCAACTACCCCACCATTAACTGGGAAAACTACTCATGTACCAACCACTTTGCTCAACGCTTTCTGGAATTCATAAATTCCAGTGACTTGGATCAACTTATCCACACCCCCACCAGGGGCAACAATATCCTTGACCTAGCCACTACCAACATGAGTGACTGGTGTTCCATACCTGAAGTCAACTCCTTGTTGGTCAGATCCAACCATAAGGTAATCACCCTAGATATCCACATCCTGCCCCCCCCCCCACCCACCATTAAGGAAACCACAGTAAAATATTTCTCCAAAGCCAACTTCATGCTTCTTAAGACAGAAGTGGTGAATGTCATGACATCCATGCAGATGGACAATACAATTACGACTGATAAATCCTACACAAATGCACTCTGTAAGCACTTACATGAGTGCATGGATCATGCTATCCCAGACTGAAGCAAGACGCTACACTCCAAAAAAATGGAAGCCAATCTGGTGGTCCCCTGGCATAAACAAACTTTACAACAGAAGGAAGAAACTGTTGCAAAAGAGAATAAAATCCCATGAGTGGAGGAGCTCCCTGGTCAGTCTCAGTAAGAAGACGAGATCCCTTATAAGATCCTCCAAAGCTAGCTACAAAAATAAAATCACAACTGATTCTAAGGGCAACCACAAAGCATTATATACATATGTCAAGAATCTAAATGACAACACCCAGTTGTGCTCTGAGTTACAGCACAATGGCATGAAAATTACAGAACCAACTGATATTGCCAACATCCTGCCAGATAGGTTCAATGCTAACTTTATCCCCCTCTTACTCCCTAAAGGGCCCATATCTATACAGGAAGAATGCAGAGTCCCTGTAATCACATCTATGCAGGTAAAGTCTGCACTCTCTAAAATCAAAACCACAGCACCCATGGGACCGGGCAACATCCCAGGCTGCATTTTACATGAACTTCAGAACGAACTGTCTCCCCACCTAAGCACCATGTTCAATCATAGTCTCATGTCAGGCTGTGTGCTCACTGAATGGTGCACAGCAACAGTTATCGCACTCCACAAAGGTGGAGCCACCACTGATCCTGGGAACTATTGCCCTATTAGCCTGACGAGCCTGGTCTGCAAGCCCATGGAACGTATCATCGTGGAACTCCTAAACAGAGACATTGGTAACCTCCAAACTCTGGATCCCACCCAGTTTGGGTTTATGAAAGGCAGATCATGCCTTCTGCACCTGAATAACTTCTTTGAGGCAGTCACCAAAGCCATAGACGAAGGTAAGGTGATTCACACAGCCTATCTTGACCTCGCCAAGGCTTTCAATACCATCCCCCATTCTGGAATTGTAGCTAAACTCACTAAACTAGGTATAAATCCCTATGTCACAAAATGGGTTGCCAACTGGCTCACTGACAGAACCCACACTGTAAAAGTTGCAGACTCCAAATTTGACTTCAAACTAAGTGACAAGTGGAGTATCATAGCGTTCAGTCCTGAGACCTCTCCTGTTTGGTATCTACTTCTCTGAAGTGCAGGCTAACACAGAAGGCCTCTGGCTAATGAAGTTCACAGATGACTGCAAACTAGGAGCCATAACAGGGTCCCCAAATGATGTGGACATCCTACAGAAAGGCCTCACTGAGACAGATGCCTGGTGTCAGAGGCATGGCCTCAAGCTCAATGCCAAAAAGTGCATTTTCTTCCCCTTTGGTAAAATCTCTTTACCCATGAACTACCACGTAAACGGCAGTCTACTTAATGCTGAATGTGTGATGAGAGACCTTGGGATCCAGGTGGACAGTAGTCTCTCTTTTGATAATCACATAGACACAGTAGTCAGGAAATCCTTTTATGTGGCACACATCATCACAAAAGGGTTCTCATCCAAGAAAAAAGAGGTCATTGTTCCCCTCTACTCAGCACTCATTAGACCCATTATAGAGTACAACACCCCTTTTGGAATGTACCTCACAAGACATCTGCAGCAGCTGGAAAGCTCACAAAGAGGATTACTGGCCTCAAACAGATGCCCTACACTGACCATCTCAAAAAACTCCAGCTTTACTCTGTAGCATATCACCTACTCCAAGGAGATCTCTGCCTAACATATAAAGCTATGTTAAACCCAGAGCTGTTGGACATGCTATACCTAAAGAATCCCAGTCCCTCTGAGCTACACGCTCTAGGTACCTAAACCTTGTCACCACAATAAACAGGACATGCTGGAGGGATAGATTCCTGTCCCAGAGACTTCCTATACTCTGGAACAAGCTACCTATCTATGTCAAACAAAGTTCCTCATTAGCATTCTTCATGAAAAATCTTGATGAGTGGATGGGAAATAGAAATGCACCCCGAGGCTCACTTCTGTGGCTGTGCTCGACAGGGGCACATGAAATTTACTTTCTTGGGTGGCATAAGCCAGGGAACCTTGTTGGCTAGGCTTACTTAGGCCCTTGGGCCAATAGCCTAGTACCTAGCTATGAACTTATGATGCCTTGTTTCTCATTATGGACTGCTGTTTAATCAGTCCGAGTTTGGGAAATGGACACTCCCTCTAATTTTTTTTTTTTACAGCATTGAGCAGTATGAGTTAAATGGTCTGGATACTTTAAATTAGTGGCCCGGACATTTTCACAGCAGTCTTGAGTATTTTTATTTTTCCTTTTACAGCTTGGGGGGGGGGTGGCTGCAGTCCAGCAGTCCAATATCACGAGCCACCACTGCCTAGCCTGTGTAATGAAGTATAATGGCCAAATAGTGCTATCAGTTCACTATAATCAAAAAAATGCAATGTTTGATATGTCCCATATGTTAAGAATGATGTACATTATAGTCCGTACAGGATTGTCTGTGTAGGTAGAGTACAATAGTGTCCAGGAATGGGGATATGACATCGATGCTATTAAAAAAATGGAATGCAGAGAGAATAATCTTATGTAGTGTGCCTTATAAAGTGCATTCATTATTCTACCTCCACTGTCTTGCCTATGTCCCTACATACCTGATCCCCCTTTTTTCTTGTTCTATGCCCTCATAAACACCTCCATGGATTTCCTTTCTAAAACTTTTTCCATGTATCCAGTCCATGTATCAACAGCCTTCCTATTCCAAATATCCTCATCATCATCTTGCTCACCCATGCCATGTATCCTGACTTCTTCTGGTCTCTGGTAAAAAGAGGTCTTGCTCCACTAATCTCTACACATATCCCTTCCTGTCCATGTCATGCTCTCTTCATATAGTTTTTCTTTCTATTCCTTGAAGCAGCCTGATACCCCTCTCCTTGTATGGTGTCCATAATTGCAAACTATGCTGTAGTTGTGGCTTGAACAGGGATCAGTAGCTCAAAAGTACTGAAAACCTATTCAATCTGTCTCCATGAGGATATATCCCAACATTCTGTTACTTTCTTCCACTTATCCTGTACTGATGAGTGAGTTCAGGGGTGATCAACACTGCTAGAGTCATGTCCTGCCCTGTTGCTATCAGTTCTACTCCTGAAGCTAATGTTTCACACCTGGCTTGCTATGGCTTAGGTTTATTATTTTGCAATTGTCAAAAGTGAACTTCCACAGCCCCTTTTTAGTCCAGCCAATCAGCATTTCCAAACCCTTGAATATAGACTTCTCCAAAAGCTGCAGGAAGGGTGTTACAAAATGTATGATTGCTTTAGTTTCATAGGATTTTACTAAGCTTATGGCAAAGAGACCATCAAAAGCTTCAGCTATTTCTCCAGTACTAGTGGGCGACTAACAGTGCCCCCCCCTCCCCATTAAGTAGACATCTCTCCACATATCCATGTAAAAATTTGTGATCACTCATCCAATCAGACAGGCAGGTTTTAAAGGTTGCTAGTGAATTACTTTGCTTGATAGGTAATGGCAGTCCATTCTACAAATGGGAATGGATTGGGTTAGGCATCTGTCCCGTTATCTGGTGGTGTGGATATGATAGTGTAGGTTTTAGTCTGCATAATGGCTGTTTTATTTACCATGTACTCTATTTAGGAGAAGAAATTCTAAGAGTGCTGGGCCTTTCATATCACAGAAAGGTAAGCAAAGAGGCGAAGGCTGTTGGGGACATGGTCAACACAGTAGAAGAGGGTACTGATCGGTCGCATCAATCAGTTTTAAGTATTTAAGCAGTCATGCCTTAATAGACAGTGATTATGTATTAGGAACTTTAGGACAGTGGTAATATATCTCTTTTTGTTACACTTTAGTAAAGTATTTAACACAATTTAGCAAAGGGATGCTATACATAAAGTCACAGTAGCTCTCTGCTTAGCCTGATATTGTTTTAAAGTTAACAGTCAACTCGGTGAACTGTAGCAGTTAAGCAAAAGTGTGATACAAAAAAGAAAAACTATGTGATTGCATTTTTTTGATCGTCGACATTGAGAGGACTTTTTTGTTGCACGACTCAGTCTTGGGGTCTTTAGTGGGGGTATTGCCAAGGTGCCAAACTGACCCTGCTATTGCTTTTCTCCATCCTTCACCACTTTAACATTTTTTGTCATACGTGAAGTGGTTCTGTCTGTTCTTTACTACATCAAATATGTCTGAAAAGGATAGACATAAGTGTACTGACCACAAGATTAATGCTTGAGTACGCCATTTGCCTCATATTCCTATTCCTGAGATTGTTCCTCTCTCCACAACTCCCTTTTCCAAACTTTCACTCAACAAGCAGTCCAATTCCTTAATGTTAACCTTCAGACAGATCTTCTCTTTTCCTTGACTTGTGCAAAGCATTTGACCCAATCTCTTACCAAAAATAGCTAATTTTATTCTCTTTCTTAGACCTCTCCCAGTCATCACTCTCCTGACTATTGGCTATCTTTTGATCAGAGAATAGGCTGTAAAATGGTAAGATGAAACCTTAACATTCCCACCAGTCCTTGATGGTTTCCTGTAAGGCTCAATAATTGGTCTTGCGCTGTTCATCTTTTTATAAGTAATCTCCACAAAGCTACCAAACATGCCACCATCGCACAGTATGCAAAATATTTTACCCTTACATGAGCAGATGCAAATCTTGCAAAACTGCAAGATATCACCCAAGAGTCCTTTTCTTTCTTTGAACCCCAGAGAACTAGAGAACTCCATTGCTCTTCAATACAAATAAAAACAAACTAATGATATTTATATCCAAGCAAATTGCAAGCCAGAGACCTACATTAAACATTATCACAGGAAGTAACACCATAATAGAAATCATAACTCATGCTAAACTATTTGGAGTTACAGTAGATGAAAACCTGAAGTATGAATATTACTCAAGTCATCAAAACAAAACTCAGCAGAAACTCAAATTCCTCTACCAAACCAAACATTATCATTTCGTCTTACCTTTTTCGACCATTCCTATATGTATCACAAATCCTTACAAATCTAAACTCAACCTAAAAAAATTAAACTTGTTACATGCTACAATAAAAATATCAACATTCACTACTAACCTACTATATAGGACCCACCAATGCTTGGTCCTAAAGTAACTAAATTGGTTAAAAATACCACATTACTTAACATATTCCTAACGTCTCACTATCCGCAATCTAATCTACAAACAAGAAAACTGTCCATCACTAAGAACCACTGTCCAGCACTAATCTCTACCCAGATATTTATATTCTGTAAATGCATTTCTAGTAATCACGAACAAATCACTGCAGGAAATTCACTGCACTCCAGTTACGTAACCAAACTTTGGAATGCCATCCCACTTTCCCTAAACAAATAGATAATTTAAAGTGCTTTGAGTAAAAAATGTAAACACCAGAATGTTTCCTGTCTCATGCTCTAATCCAGGTTAATATTCTCACATCTAATCCCCAGCATGTATTTAGAAGTTAAAACAACACAACCAGTGTGTGTCCGTGCAGTTGAAAAAGGGAAATGTTACTAAATGCCTCATGTAGTGTCAAAACACCGGGCATCAAACCATCAGATGATAAAAAGCAATTTAGAAAACAAATTTATAAGCGCGTTTATACTATATCAAGAAACAATACTAGTAATGCCTTATTTAAACATACACTGGAATGTCCAACTACAAAGTTCGTTTGGGTTGTTGGAAGTGGCACCTTATGATTTAGGAGATGGTTCTGGGAAACCAAATTTGAATACAGAGGACTCATCTGGCAACTTTGCTTGCATACATATTATGGGTTAGGTTTAAATGTCCAAGTTTCTATTGGTCCAGCACTCAAACTCAGGGTTATCAAAATATAACAAAAATGTTTTTAGATTTTTTTTAGTGTTTTAATCTTTTTTTTTTGTATTTTAAGGAGTGATTTTATATATGTAATATATTGTAATTTATGATGTTGCACATATTTTTTTTCTACTTATTCTGATTGGGAGATGTTTTACATGGTTTGATATGGGGATTATTTAAACTCTGTTTTTCACTCGTGTTATGGTTCTGATGAAGTCCCATAGTATTTACAGGGAAGAAAGTGCTTAACCATTTAATTTTCATTGTGATTTTGCTATTAAATTTTGTTTTTCATCATCTGATGGTTTGATGCCCGATGTTTTGCATTGATTTATTGTTTTGGATACCCGTTGGTAAAAAAAGACACTACATGAGCTGTTAAGTGAGTTTTTGTGTGTTTAGAAGTTACCTAGCCATGCTTTTTTTTTTCCTTATCTCAACACAACTTATTTTCAGCTAATGACCACAAGGGCCTTTTTAAGCCTAACCATGCATCACAGATCTCTGACAAGTTCTGATACCCTTTATAAATGTAAGCATGGGCCTGGGAAATGAACCATTTACAGGTTACTGTTTGCATTACAGACATAAATGCCAAACTAGGGATGAATTTCCAGTTTCCCATCCAGTTGGCCAAATTGCACTTGAATTGGGTTAAGGAGGAACTCTGCTCCACATGGATGGGGAGCCTATTCCATAGATTTGTATCCCAGAGACTACCCCATCTATCTCTCCAGCAGATCCTATTTATATTACAGGCAAGGTTTAAGTCTTTAGAATGGGTAATCCTTTTTCTCAACAGCAGGTCCACCTTGTGTAATTGTTGTCAAGGACGATATACAAGTTCTGCCTCATGTCAAAGGTCTACACTGTCAGTTGTAAGTTTTTCTCTATTTACACCGAGCTTTTCTCATTTTTGTAAGCTTTATACATTGCATACCTTTTTTTTTAAATCTTTCTTTAATTTAAATTAATACTGAGTATAACCTTGTATGTTGAAATTTTTCTCCTAGGCATCATCTAAAAAAGGGCATATTTTGCTCAGTTGGATTTTACTGACAATCAAAAGTAAATAATAACTAAATGCTACTAAGGGGGGTTATCTCATTAAAGCTCTAATTTTCATGACCAAGCTGGTGTGTAATCATAATTAGAACTGATTAAGTATTTGCTGAACATTATTACTGTCAAAACCTCTTAATATATGAGAATCACCCATCTAATAATTCCTTAATTGTGTAAGGAAGGGCTGGTGTTTTCCTTTCTTGCTCACTAATTTTGATATGTTGTTCTATGAAGGAGTTTTGAAGTGGAGGGTTAATACTACTATGGCAGTTACTTAAAACAGAATGTGTTGAAGTGAATATGATAATTTCTAATTATGCTTTAATTTGCTGGCATGAAGAGGGAATTTAATTAAAAGAGGTTTTGTGAAGTTATGCTGTTTTAAGTCTTGGTGTGTTTAGGTAATCAAATTATAGCAAATATATTTCTGTATTAAAAGGTATGACTGAATATCGTTGGATTATCACCTTACTTTTGTGATTCGATTAATAATTTAATTTTGGATCATTGACTAATATTAAAGTGATAAAGTTTTAAATATTTCATAGAGATTAGACATATCTGAAAGGTGTTTGTTAGCTATAAGATGTATGTGACAGAGATGGGGTGAAGATGAAGAGCAAGAAGGTTGGGAAAGTTTTTCTTTTTTTTCCCAATATTATGAGAATGTTTTTAATAGCATGCGTAAAATGTTGGAATCAGTGACGGTGTTTTATTGTATGTGCTGTTTGATGTAACAGGCCATATTGCTATGTTAATTTCTATTTGTGATTACTAAAATAATGGCTAGAACTTCAAAGAGGGAGTATAAGCTAAATTATGCTCTCTCTAAATGCCTACCACTCACCCTGGTTAAAATATTCTAATTCTGACATGACACATCAGAGTAAAAAACGTTTTCCAGAAAAAAGGTATTTCCTTATTCTTGGGATATAATACACAATAGTTAAAACTTCCACAGTGGTGCAACGGTAGCGTTGTTGCCTCACAGCAAAGGTTCTCCCATTCGATTCTCGGCTTGGGTTGGGAGTGCCTTGTGTGTGGAGTCTACATGTCCTCTCCGTGGTCGAGTGGGCGTTCGAAAGACATTCGTTGAATGGGGATGCCTTCGTTGAAGGTTGGGCATCGGGATGGCAACTTGACACCATAAAAACCAACTGCCAATCATTTAGCGGACCGGAGTTCCGCTGTGGCGACCCCTAACTGGGAAAAAGCCGAAAGACAAACAACAACACACTATAGTTAAAATAATTTACTAACAGAGTCAATGGTGTTGCAGGTGCAAGGATGGTAGAAATGCAATGCATATTCCCGAAATCTCATGATTAATACAAATATTTTAATTTTAATAAGGAAATTTGTATTCTGACTTGAGTTCCAGGATACATAACTTTCAGGCAGATGTGTATTCATTTTTCTGCAGTCTTATTCAAGAAAATAAAACAGATGCTTAGAACTGTACCAAGTTTCTCTTAGATGTGACCAGAAAACTCAGGAAAAATGAAGGTATTCATGTATTAGCAAGAATACCATACATGCCCTAATGGATTTCTTCTTATGTAACCACATAAGAATAATGAAATCAAGTGGCTCTGATGGCCACCTCTAACAGCCTCCTCCACTGTTGTGAGCTCCATTATTCCACCTCTGTGACTTTTCTGCACTGGATTCATCGGTGGCTGCTGTTAGTGAATAGATAAAGTGCACCTCTTGTTGTTTGTGGGAAAAGACCATCATAGTGCTCTTATCTGGTCTGAAAGCAGCCATCCTGGTAATGCATAATTCCATCTTCATAATTGATTTCTGTTATACTGATTTCTAATATATTTGGATGCCATATTTCTTATGGTATGCTTATCCCAGGATGACAACTGTATATAATCCATGTGGTGCCGAACTGTTTTGCTGCCTTCAGTAGATATTGCATGTTTCTCGTATACATCCATAGCAGATATCCTATTTATCTGCCATGCATATTTGTTGGCCTGACAGCTCAGGATATATTTTCATATATGACTGTATTTCATATAATTGTATGCTTTTTTCCCATACCAGGATCTTTCTTACTGAATTTCATAACATCATAATCTGTAAATTGAATGTAATTGTAATGTATAAAACCCACACACACATGTATGTGTATGTGTGTGTGTGTGTGTGTATGTATGTATATATATATATATATATATCTACTTCACAAGCTCGAAGTTTCAAAACTTTGAACTGCAAATGGTCGAGACCATATGACTAAAGTTTTGAAACTTTGAAAAAACAAAACAAAAAATTGTTAA